>NW_027305493.1:300000-600000 GCF_039555335.1 Amphiura filiformis | reverse complement strand
CGAGTCAATAAATTCATATTTTGTTGTTGACAAACTTTAATAGGCTTACAAGAACAACATGGTTGGCGATGGCTACGTGTGGATGTTTGTAGGCTGGTACGTACCAAAATGGTGGGAAGTACAAGATGAATTCGTGCAGTGCACATTGGAAGAAATGCGTAAAATTGTTCAAAGTTCATACTATATCGCTACAGAGAGTTTGCAACTAAGTACCAGTTCTGAACTGACTGTTGCAAATATCGTAAGTAACTCTACCTGTATACCAAAATCTAAACATCAGGATTCTTCCTCCTCCCATCCTCCTCCTCATCATTCTCTTCATTGTCATCATCCTCTTCCAACTTTCCTCCAGTGTTTAGAGCACTTTTTAATACACTCTTTATCATTTATGCCTATTGTTTGCATTGGCGTCACCTGACCGACCCTAAAAGTAGGCCCGGCCAAGGCCTTTATCAAACATAATTTACAGCAAATCTTTTTAAAAAAAAACCCTACCTATCTACACAAATCGAGGCAGAACACACAATGGAAGAGTCAAAAAAATTAATTTGACACTGGAACGTACTTTTTGCAACTATGCGATGCTGCAACCACCAGACTTCATCAGCCAACTGACCTGTTGGACGGGTAACGTGATATACGTCAGTTGTCTCATGAAGTCTGGCAGTTCCAGGCCAACGTCACAAAGTTGCAAAAGAGGTAGGTTCTAGTATTTCATTTGTTCTTCAACGTTCTGGGTGACTCGCTTGTGTTTACACCTAAATGACTTCAGCTAATCGTAGATCCATCCTTTGCTCTCATTTTACATAGGGTTTCACTCCCTGATGAGAATTGATCAAAAATTGAATTCCGTCCTGAGGTTGGTATCTGTCAATGAGTTGACCAGATCACCAGGCTGTCATTAGAGTCAGCATAGAATACAAAGGAGTCAACGAGTTGCATAAAGATTACCTTGTGTGGTATTTTATAGTTCCCATGAAGTGAGTTTTGTCTGAGGCAATTTGGGGTTAAATGTTTAATCCCACACTACAAGAGTTCTTACCGTCGATTTGGTTGAAAAAGGTGGTGAACCATGATCAATTCTTTTCAGGCAGTAAAACCTAATGAATGATACAAATGTTAATCCATAATTTTACGCTGATAGAAAAATTACAATTTGTTGCGGGTGGCGTCTTTTTTCCTTGTCTTGCTTTCTTTGATTTTTCTTTGATTTCCTTTATTTATTTTCCTGTCTGCAATCCCACTTTCTCAACAGACTGCGGCACAATACGTGGAGATGTTCAATGAATACCTTAAGGCTCCAAAATGGTCCAATTATGCATGGAATGCCTATAATCCGTTAGGTTACGACGCTGCCTGGGCTATTGCACTGATGCTGGATAAAGCCGTGTCAGTTCTTAAACCAAAAGGACTGCGATTGGAAGATTTCACCTATGATAACATAGAAATGGGGAGAATCTTTTTTGAATTGCTGAATGAAACTAGATTTACTGGAGTATCGGTAAGACATTTAATGGCGTGGGGGACTTGCATATATTGGCAAGCATAGTGTGCCTGCGCAACTCTTTTTTCGGCATATCTGCACATAGTGACCGCCTTTTTCAAAAGCTTACATGCATGTTTTTGTTTTTAAGGGGTCCATCAAGGTATATTTTCTTTACTTTTACGGGCCCTCTAAGACCCCAACAAAAGTGCGGTAATGGTAGATGCCAACATCTCCAATCCATTCGATGTCTACCGGAGTTCTGAACGATGATGTTATGACTCGATTCCTATTTTGCCAAATATAGGGGGTCATTCAGTATAGAGCCTTTAAAAAGGCTAAAAGAGGCGGTAATTTTGTGTGGCCTGCTAAAACTTTGGGGTCATTGGGTGTCAGACATTGAAACATAATTCAATTCAAATGAATATTTCAGGTTTAGGCAGTAACGTCGACAGGTGAGGAGGGGCGTTAATGAGTGCGTTATTTCGGGTAGGATCGGTCGTCCAAGATTGTCGTTTTTATTTTATTTTTCAAGAAGAGGCTAAAGATTTGGTGTATCGTTATGTTATTTATTTAAATAAAAAAAACCGATAGTAGTATAATTGATGCCTGAATTAAAACGACTGGTTTGCGTCGGACGTTAGGGCAATGACGCGCCGTGATTGGTTGCTGACCTGCGCAGTACGGCATTCTGGTCTGGTTGACAGGGCGTCATACGCAAACTAGTCTTCTTAATTCGGTCTTCAATTATAATAGCACAATAATGTTCAATATTATGCTCGATACAGTTGATCGCATTCTATGGTGTGACAGGAAGAGTCATCGGTATCCATCGAAGCACCGATAGCAGTATAGGGCCAATGTATACGTGACGCCTAAATTAACTAGATGAACAACACAATAAATAACACAGAATGTCGTGTATTATTTCCGTAGGGTCCTGTGAGCTTTCGCGATGGTGACCGTGTAGGAATTATACAAATCCGACAACTACAAGGTATCGTTTCGCACAAGGTCACTGTAATGAATGTATCATAATGCTCTTCATGAAATTTGCAGTCAAGTTAGCTCAATCGATAAGGCGTTAGACTATGGTGCGAGAGGTTGCGGGTTCGAACCTTGGTGGTGCCTAGTACGCTCTCGTGAAAAATTGAGTTAGCTTGAAATTCCATTGCACAAGGAACTTACTGCTAATTGTCTCGTTGTAACCCGTACGAAACTCGTGGAGCTGATCCTGGTTGCGAAGGGTATTTGTGGAATGTCTAGGGTGTGTGCTCTTGAAGCAGCAAAGTCCCTGAATGGTTTATGGAATGATGTGGTCAGCGACAACCTGTAAAGTGTGCTGAGGCTTGTGGGTCAACGTCTAGGCGTTGTGCCTGTGCGTAGTGCAATATAAATTACTGCGATATTTTTTTATAATATATATTAAAACACATCAAAAAAGGAAAGTCACCAATAATTTGGGGCTGCCATGATTTTGAGCACAATGAATTTAAAGTTGATATAAACGCTTGGAGAATTTTGTTATTACATTCGCCAGGCAGTTTTATAGGGTTTAACGCCCATCTTGGATTTTACCACGTACCCCAATCGGAAAAATGGACACATGCTTGTTTTTTTTTCATTATTTCCCCAAAAGAGACAACATCAAGTGAAAACAAAATATTATACCTACGAGGTGTAATAGAACGTGCCGATTTGTTTTGGGGAATAGGTTGCGTACAAATAAAATCAACCTTTGTTTTTCTTTTTGTGTGTGTTTCTATTCTGTAGCCGGTTGTGCTAATTCGTCCTGGATATTGCATGAAGAAGAGTGTTTCTTATTTGTAAACCAATCTCTCACATATTCGCAAGCGGCTGAGCATTGCAATAATACTGGGTCGGTCATAGCCGCTATTGTAAATGAAACGGAGTATGACTTTATATCAGACAATTTACAGAGAAACAGCGGTAACACTGAACACCTCAGATGGTAAGTGGCCGTGGTGTTTATATAAACATCTAAAAAAATGTAACTAACCCCCCTTAAATAATGACCATTATTCAAAAACGGGTGATTGTATTACAAATCTGTAAAATGCATTGGAAGCAGAATTTATTTCTGCACATTTGGCACCTCATTTGCAGCAATTGACTAAATATTGACGTCACAGCGTACATTTAAATCAATGTAATCCAAGATTTAAAAGTTTCAGTAAATTGTATTGATTTTGCATTCAGTATAATGGAAGGAAATCTGTGTAATGATATCTGAGTGTTTTTGTATTGTAAAAATGTGTATGTAAGTGCAACTTTCAAATCTGGACCTCACTACATTAAATTGACCGGTGTTTTATTATTTTCTGGGCTATCAAATGAGGTGTCAAAATGCGCAGAAATAAATTCTTCTTCCAACGCACTTTACAGATTTGTAATACAATAGCCCCATTATTTGAATAATGGCCATTATTTAAGGGGGGTTAGTTTATTTCAAATGTCTTGTCATTTGCTCTTCATGGCAATTTCAGTTATCCGCGTTCTATAAGCTGCATATCCTATCAGCGACTGCTATACCTTGTTTAGGATTTTCAAAAGATGTACCTGCATGTGCAACCATGACTGTTTCAAAATAGCCCGCCAAAGTCATGCATTGAATTGGTTGAATGAGGAATACTACGGGAACCAGCGCCTTTTGTTAGAAGTCACGCATGAGTCACGTGGATAACCTCTATAGAATATGTAACATCGCACGCTAAACAATAGACTTATGATAACACGCTCAAAGTCCTAGCTGTGGTATATTTTCTGAATGAGAGTTGTATTCTTTTTAGCTATATTATTTTCATTTAGTTATATGTTTAATGGACCCAAATAAATCCAAAATCTAATCGAGATTCTATTAATTAGAAAGTTCAAAATATTGTAAATATAATCAATGCAGCAATTAAAGGGGCATTGTGAGGTTTCATAAAAAGTACGCCCTCATTTTTGGTCAAAGTCCAGTTTTTAACATATATGCAATGTTTGTCCATGCACTAATCAGCATCTGAAATAGGTAAGCTAAAAATCATCATGTTTCATGTAAAATTGTATGATTTTGTAATAAATGTCTGGATCCAGACATTAATTCCCCCACACAATTCTATAAGACATAAGCTTAACGTGGCGCTACACAATATGTCTCTTATTTTAAATTCTTGCACGCTACACTCTGAGTATTCAATGTATCGAAATAAAGTGAAATATTCTGATTTCATTTTCCCAAGAAATCTCTCTGAGCCACGTTAATAACGTTGTTTTATTGTAACTGACGCACTCATAAAAACAAATTCTATTACCCCCACGACCCATTATTCAAAATCGGGCACTGTGATTTGTTGAAACGCGTCACGTGAGAGCCCATTATTCTGCAATAGTGGGTCAAGCGCCGTAACACATTCTAAACACAGCATTACGCTTGGTTACGCGTGCAGTATTTCGTGCAGTGTCACTTACGCGTACGCGCTCCACCTTGAAGTAAACAACTTAAAATATTTGTGCCAAAAAATGCTATTTTCTTTTTAAATTCTCTTTAAATCGCACTATTTTCTGGTAATAGAATAGAAATTTGAAATAATGGGTTCGGCTGCGCCTCACCCATTATTTACGTTTTTACTGCCTCGGACACATTATTTGCGTGTAAAGGATAATACATTACCCTTTATTTCTTAAATAAAGCGCAATAATTTATAGTGTGCTACACGCGCATGCATAAACTATCAGCACACTTTACATGAATTTCCTGAGCAATGTGGCCTAAGACGCATCATATTAGCAACAATCAGGGACTTACAGCTAGGAAGCGCACATAATATACATGTACCACCAAAATACAAACAAAATGAGTAGCGAAAGCCTAGATAATTTTGCTTTCTATTTACAAAAAACTGTTCAAAATAACCAACAAAAACTCACTTTTTAGGTGTGTAGGCGAATTGTCTGGGGAAACAGCCCCACATTTAGGAAATTTAGCACCCCCCACAGCAAAATGGTAAGCGGTAGGCCTATATGAAACCTACTGGACTCCGCATTTAAAACTTTTTCTTTAAAACCAGATTTGGCAGATAACTTGTTAATCTATTGCAGGTTTATTGGTCTGAAAAGGAATGATCAAATCTACGAATGGGAAGACCAGCGATTTGATGGCAGAATGTGGATACCATCCGGAAGTGAACTTAATGGTGAAGAGGAATGTGTTTTCATGACTGCTGATGCCGCCAACGGTTGGAAAACAATATCATGCGATACTCCTTTGCCATTTATATGCAGGATGGAAGGAGGTACAGTGAAAAAAAAATGTATTCTTTCGATTTACATTTTAGTTTGACACTTTGTCCCTTTTGTGATCCAAGAACAATAATTCAGTTTCATCACCATGAAGGGTGTGAGGAAATTAGTTGACATCCATTTCAGCTGCCGTCAACATAACGTTGTTATTATTCTTTATTTTATTATTCTATGATATCAGTGACCAGTGTAAATTTAAAATTAAAATTGGGCTGAGAACCGAACCCTATAAAACTCATTTAAAACATACACTGATGGTAATTTGGCGTTCTAAATACAAATAGCATGCATCCGATCAGTTAAATAAGATGCAAACCACTGTAAGGTAGTTACTCAAATACCAGCTGCTTTCAGAGTTGCAATAATACACGGTGATCAATCGTATCAAAAGCATATGACAAGTCGAGAAGAATCAAAGTAACGACAGCGCCTTTACCCATGGCAGATAAAATATCACAATGCGCTTAATTTGGATGCTATGATTCGCTCTCTAGATAGACTAGTACAGTTAAGTGATAGTCTAGCATGTGTCCCACTCCTTTGAATAAAAGGGTTTGACTGCTGGGAATTTTCGCATATTCATGAGGGCCGAGCGTTCGTTTGTGCCGTGTCTAACAATCACGCAAGCGTTGCGTGCCTTCGAGTATACGCGATAGACCGTTGCGTGCCTTTGCGATTACGCGATACACCTTTTCTGCTACGCGGAAAGTGCGTAGCAGTTTTGCCTGTCGCATTTCATGGAACAATCGGCCTTCATTATCGGGTGATGTTAGACTTTGACTGCTTGAACTTGTCTGTTATCTTTTTTAGTCCATGGGTTTGACAAGGGAAAATCATTTTTAAATGCATCTACATCCAAGTTGGAATTTAGACCTCTTTGTGTTGGAAATCTACCATACACCTGTCACAAATGCACGAAATTTCTGCCACAGAGGGAGAATGTTTTTCGATTGGATTGGCTAAAGGCAATTATTTTGAAACCGTCCCTTACTCCCCTTTTTATGACTTTACCTATATCTTCCACAAACCCTTACTCTCTCTGTGGAAGACCTTGCTAAATATTTCAAAGGCGGACTCTTGTATTCACATGACATACCCCCTTTGTCTTGGCCCTTAAGTTCCTTCTTCTCTGATGGTAACATTAATCATACTTTCAGAATTTCTTGAACGGCCTGTGGCATTGTTTACAGATGACGACGAAGGTGGTGTTTTTGAGATGGTAGGAAACTTTATTTGGCCAGGTATGTTTCAGTCAAGTTAATGCTAATAATTATTCTATTTTCTAAACGCTAGCTAGTAGTACCACAAAGCAGCTATCTGTTAAAAGCCTGTACTGATGTTAACATTCTAATATCTGCCTTGTGAATATTTCACAAATTGCGTTGCCTTTCACAAATTGCGTTGCCATGTTGCCAAATCCGAGATTTGGTAGCCCAGATTTGTAGTCATTTCATGGTGTGCTGTCCAATATCAAATTAACTTTAAAATGTAAATAACATGGTAGAACGTGTTTTACTTTATTACATCAGGAGGACGTGTACCATTGGATCATACTCCTAAGATTATCATAAAGGTTTTAAGTGTTCATAAAGGGATCAGTATTGAACTGTATGCAGCCATGAGTACCTTAGCTATTATTGGAATCCTGTTGGCGCTCTTCTTTTTAACTTTCAATTTGAGATACAGGGAAAAAAGGTAGGTTGTCGGCTGACATTATAGATATTTGTAACAAATAGACAAAGAAAACTCGTGCTTTTTTGTTAAGTGTTTGTTTAAAAAAAATTGATCCTTCAAATTTGGGTTGAAATGCGCCCCAGCCCCCTCTCTTGAAACGGAGCACGCGAAAATTTGCACAAATAAAACTTGTGAATTTTGGTTATAATTTTGGTTATAATGAAGTTGAATTTCGGTCTTAAATTGATCCTTCAAATTATTATTTGTGCTGAAATGCGCCCAGCCCTTAAAACAATTGCACGCGGAGCATGCGCGAAAATGTGCACAAAAACGCTTATGAGTTTTGGTTACATTGAAGTTGAATTTCGGTCTAAAATTGATCCTTCAAATTACTATTTGTGCTGAAATGCGCGTGGAGCGAGTTAAAATTTTGACTTTCATCGCTTGGAGGGGGTGCATGATCTATGCTAAATATTAGTCAATTCAGCACCCCTCCCCCACCCCCTAATAAAATGCTGGGTCCAATTCTTTTTTGTAAAATGGTGGAGTTGCGCCCTTCTTTCACTGTTATGCACATTCACTCATTTTGTATTACAAATTTATTAACTGCATTAATTTCCCGATTTTTATCCAGATTTGTTAAAATGTCCAGTCCTTATCTGAACAACCTAATCATACTAGGGAGTGTTTTGGTGTATGCGACTATATTTATCGGTGGACTTGATGCTAATCTGGTTTCAGTGGCAGTGCAAACTCAATTTTGTCAGGTAACATATTACGGTTTGGTAACTGCGTTGTACTCGGTCAAATATGATAGTAAAACATTTGTGAAAGCAAACACAGTGGCACATAAAAAACGCCGTTATATCGCTATTGACTGCTATTATACATGTGCTCTCTAAGCAGACGTTGATAATGATTTTTCCATATAAATTAATTAATTAATATCAAAGGGATCAAAATTCAAAATTGCTCTTTTTAAAATAAATTCCAAATTTTCCTCTGATAAAAAGAATTCGGCAGTTTGTACTTATGACACAATGAAATGGGTCCATATCAATTCTGTATTATTAGTTGTGACATATGTTGCTGTGTTTCTTCGTAACAAAATGCCCTAAATAGTACAAACTATTCTTTTTTTCATTGCTATTAAACTGAGACAAAATACAGACCATTTTCATTCAGGTTAGTAACTAGTTTTACCCGTGCAGAAGCCAACTGTTGCCCTTCAACCTTTCCAACAACAATAATTGTAATACAGACTGATCGTTCGTAGATATCCCAAACTATATTTTCTGAGTCCCTGTGACCAGAGGGATATCTTAGCAGACTTTGAGCAACTATTACCCGTTCATACATACACGCTATGTAACGGCGCGTGTGATTGGTCGAGAGCCGGGCATAAACAGCGTTTATGCCCGGTGTCCCGGATGTGCGATTGCCGGGTAGGAAAAAAATGAAGGAAAATCATGACTTTTAATAATGTTACTTGTAGTTTTTTGTTATTATTTTGATGAAATAAGAATTACAAAATGTTTTTGTATGTATGAACGGGACAAGCGGCCCTCGGGCATAAACAACCGTTTAGTCATGAAAATATATGAATGAACCCCTAATTTATAAACTTTGACCGATTGGATCGCACAATAGGTGTCAATTGGCTTACAGTTTTTCCTAATCTGCTAATAGTAGGTATATCACCTCAAAAATAATCGCAGCAGAAACGCGTTATTTATTGTTCCTACATTATTAAGCTTTATTAAAGCACCAAAAATCAAAAAACAGAATTGAAATCGGTCAATGCATTGTGATGTAATGTCAATTTAAAGATGCTCGTAGATGGAATGAAATCCTGCCACAAATGGCTACAATGACAAAATTGGCACATTTCGAGATTTTGAAGATTTATTTGAACGCTTGCTTGAAAAAGCAGCGTTAATTTAAATAGCACATGTAAAATGCCTATCTTTCCTGACTTCGTTACAGAAAACAAAATTTAAAAATCCATCATTGAATAATTATAATAAATTAATCAAATATACTATTTTAGCCATTTCGGCCAATCTGCAGACAAATTAAATCTCAAAAAATGACTAAGTTCAGCTAATTAATTAATATGCAAAATTGATGCCAATAGAAAACCGTACATGATATAAAGGTGCGGGTTTTTATGCACACATATGTATACAAGGTTCTTTCAATTGATGAAAAAAAATACACAAAAAGTAATTAATTATGCAAATTAGGTAATTACAGCTAATTATGTATTTATGATATTATTATGCAAATTAGGCATGAGTAATTTTGGGTTTTTTTTCAATATTTAATGAACGTCTGTTCATTCATCATAAATCTTTTAAGTATGATCCTGTTATGAGGTTGAATAAATGAACTGCAGTTAATTATTTAAAAACAATACAAAAAAATAAAAAGTTTGACATTTTGACGGTGTCTGGAATATAATTTTCATTTTTACTGTAAACATGGTATGTGTCACCATTACTCAAAGCCAAGTCCGAAAGGTAAAAATAAAAATTCAGTTGCAATGATACTTTAAATTAACTTTTTGTCATCTGTATTAACATGGGAGGACAATCGGTAAAAGGAACATCCGATTTACTGTACCGCGTATACAAAAATAGTATGGCCTTGGACACACACAATGGCTTAGAGCTATTGTGGTTTGGAAAATTACTCCCTAAAAATATCATTGATTAATGTTTTGCTTCAACTAGTTTTAGGGGAGTGCTTCATTCGTTGTCGACAGAAATAATTTACATGCTAAGAAAGATTAGTATTTCATCTAAATGGTGGTAGGTCCCTTTACTTCAATAGGCCTATATTTACTGATTTATGAGCGATCTTCCAAAATCCATAAAAACAGGCAGTAGCTCTTAAACAAAACAATTTTTAATTTTTGAGGACCCGATGTTAGCCTCGGAAAGGCTTTACACACCATATATTAAAAATTTAAACAATTTGGATGAATGAAGCATAATGATAAATTCATTTATCGACATGGATGTTTTCTAAAATTGGCCAAATTTGAAGCGCGCCCTTTTCAATTCACTGTTATGCTTGCATGCACAGTGTAGCAGAATTATTGTGCAGCCACTGTGACATACCTACTAATAGTGACCAACTAACTCCCGATATATGCCATTCCTGTTGCTTGTGTCAACCTGGGACAATTGTCACTAAAAATGAAATCTGCAGTACTAATGTATCCTTTTTGTACTCGTAATATTGTTATATGATGTTTCCAGCTCCGCGCGTGGCTCCTGTCTCTGGGATTTGTGTTAGCTTTCGGATCAATGTTCTCGAAAACATGGCGAGTGCACAAGATAGCGGCATTTAAAGCTCCAAAAAGAGTGGTACGTATATTGATATGGGTATATTGCTAATAAATGTTTCTGACTAAAGCAATTCCCATTTTTGCTCAAGTGAATTCACTATAGAACCGATCCATTTCAAATTTCAAAAATCGGAGTATTATAATTATACGGCAAGAGGCTACATAATCAAACCGCACGGTTAGACAACACTGCATGTTTTTCTCACAATAGGTTTGGCTATTTTATATTGAAGCGGTCTGTCACGAGTAAGCATTCTAATTGGGCCAAGGAGTTTCCATTGTGGTTGCTGATAGCACTCGAGATAGCAAACAGTTGATAATAGCTCAAAAATTATTTTTAAAAATCGGTTTTTCGATCAATAAACAGGGCAATAAAGTCCCATCTTGCGTTCGCGTAAAATTTCACATCAGCACGCGCTAGTTACGCATTAAACAACTCGCAAATAGCGTAAGTGCTGCGCCCATAGCAATACACGATGTTATGAGTCTATTTGTTGGCATCTTATAAGCCGAGCAAACTTTGAGTCCACGGTATTGAAAATTTCTAGCGGCCAAGCATAGAAGGCTTTCTTATGGCCACAAAATTCAAAGGCGAAATTATGCAGTAGTGCCTAATACCGCTCTTTCTTTGATTTTAAAGTAGCATATTTCAAGATATTATCAATGTACGATTTTGTTTACAACCAACCGAAGATTTGCGTGCACAATGATGTTTAAATCAATTTTGTTAAATTAAGAGAAAAAAACCTGATTTTCAACATTTAAGATTACGATAGAAACAACTTTTGCATTTACCCTCACGTACTACAAGGGGGAGACGGGGTTGTATCACTCCATACGGCCTTTAAAGGTTCATTCTAAAACGCTTTTCATTACACCCAAAGGACTTACGCTAATCGTAGATCCTTCATACATACACGCTATATAACAGTGCGCGTGATTGGTCGAGAGCCGGGCATAAACAGCGTGTATTCCCGGTGTCCCGAATGTGACTGTCGCCGGGAAAGGAAAGTGAAGGAAATCATGTTTTTTTTTTAATAATGTTGCTTGTAATTTTTTGTTATTATTTTGATGAAATAAGAATCACAAAATGTTCTGGTATGTATGAACGGGGTTCATTCATATATTTTCACCAACTTCCCAGCAAACACAAAACGTTTTCGACATCATTCGCAAAAGGTTATAAAAGGTTGTCAGAAAACGTTTAAATGTCGGGTTATATAAAGGGTATAAAAACGTTTTAATAACATTCCAAAAACATTTTTGAAAACTTGGTACAAATCATTCTAAACAGAATGTTATTTTGGGGTTGAAAAAATATTTTGCAAAAAATGTTTGCCCAAAATATTTACAATAACGTTTTTTTTTATATAACCCGACATTTAAATGTTATTAAAACGTTTTGTAAAAAACATTTTAAGAACATTTCTGTGTTTGCTGGGTGCAAATATTTTAACATAATGTTATTTAAGTGTTGACAAAATATTTGGCCAAAACTGTTTGCAAAAATACATGTAGTTTACAATGACATTTCAAAACATTTTAAAAATATTGTTGTAGTGTGTTTTCATACAAAACGTTTAAAACGATTTCATGACCTTTATATAACCCGACATTTTAATGTTATTAAAACGTTTTTACCTCAACCAAACCCCAAAATATAACTTATTTAAAACGTTTTAAAAACGTTTTTGTGTTTGCTGGGTTAGCTGGGGTAAGTTCAATCATCAAAGTTAACCATTTGGTAGAAAGGTGAAAGTAAAACCATGATCATGGATTAATGCTATTAGTTATAGTTAAATAGTTATTTCCTTTCACATTTAGCAGAAACTTCGTTGGTGAAAATGACATTGTAGTGGTATTTTAGCCAAAATTCACTTTTGCATATATTTTGGTATCATAGCAATACATTCTTACCAAATAATAACAGTAAAATGACGTTTAATGTACACTAACAAATTGGGCTGTGTTGCAAAAATGGCTCATCGGGGAAAGATCGACGGATAAGCATGACAAATGCAAGAGCGTCGTAACTTACATTTTTTGGGGAAAAATTGAGTTATTAATGGATAATACCAATGTAGGTAAATCCTCACATTTTAGCTATTTTACAAGTCTTAAAAGCAAATAATATAATTATAATGGATTTATCAACACGCTTAAAAACAATAAATAAGTAAAGAAATTGAAATACGCAAATATTTTTCTGCCAAATGACAAATTATGCAGATACGAAGTTTCTCTTGCACAAATCCCACGAGATAAAAAACACAACTTTTCATATTGACATTACAGATCATTAAAGACCGGCAACTTTTCCTCATGGTTTTCGTGTTATTACTTATCGATGTCTGTGTTCTTGCCGCGTGGCATATAATCGACCCGATGGAAATTGACACACTTGAGCTCTATGAAATTGTAAGTTCGACGTGTAAATTTTCTTTTATGTTTTTTCTCCTTCAAATAATATATAATTATTGACGAACCTTTAAAGTGTGGTTCAATAAACAAAGACTTAGGATGAGAACACAACCCGGCCTCACTATAGCGCGGCCGCCACACTGTGGCCGCAGTATTTCAATATATTTGTACCGCTCAGAGTGAAGGTAAACTGGCAACTGTTGCGGCCAGAGTGGTACCAATTGGTGTTGGGACAGAGGTATCCACTATTTTTCTGGTAAATAGTTACCATAATCTAGTGTGCCAGAGTGGTACAGTCTCAGTAGAGTGAGGTTGCTTTCTGCTTTCATACTTAATTCAAAACGGTTCAACAAGAATTACGTTTTTATCAGAGTTTTTAGAAAACCGATGCGATACTGATTGTCTGACTCTTTGCCAATCCTCGATGCTGATGGTGTCTTGTAGGAAGTTTGTGTCTCTAGTAGAGAATCGTATTTCTTTGAGAGTTCACGGCCCTTCTCACCCGGCTACAAACCACATCAAACGATTCGGCATAACGGTCGTTGCGCCAAAAGACACGCTCAGAATTGAAGATCAATCGGACGTTGTTTACCGAATATCATGTGGTTATTACAGCAAGATTAATATGTGAATAAAAGGAAAAGGACTGTAGTAGAAGCTATAACAAACACACTGCCCACATGGTAAGTGTGGTGATATCTGATTTAGGCTATTACGTTTGGCAACTGACTCACGTCGTTCGGGCTGGCAACCCGTTCCAAGATGGCAGCGCCCTGTGTGAATAAATGTTGATTATTGCTACGTAGATTGCAAGTGTTCTGAATCACTTATTTGCCTCCGAACTCCAGCATAAGAATAAGACATGGTGTCTAGAGTGGTGTAGCAATGACAGGGAAAGCCATAGCCTTATCGGGAGCCGTGTTTTGCAGAAAACAGCCGATGAAGATAGCAGACCTGTGAGCCTGTGTGGCAGCGAATGACTGCAGAATTTGGCACACGAGTGTCAGTAACATGGTATACAATACATGTACATGTACAATAACAATAAAACAAAAGTAAAAACAGATTCAATGTATGAATGTATACTGAACTTAGTTTTATGGTGCATGATAAGCACGCATTTTAAGCTTACTTTAATTAGCAAGTGAAGTGGCAGTTACAGCCTAGCTAGTCACAGACACAGTCTCCAGATCGAGTAGTAGTATTTGTGTATACGTACGAACATGATCAGCAGCATGACATGTTCAGCAGTCTTAATTTAAAGTGAAATCATGGTGGCAGCAAATTACCTCCATGGTGAAATCAAGACTTTTCGGCAAATCAAGTGTGTATTATATTGCAAGGTTATTTAAATATCTGCATAGCACGACGCAAATTTGCGCGTAAAAAGGCATACATACAGGCAGTTACATACAATTTCTTTGCCAACATATATACATGCATAACAGACGCTTTCTTGATTTTGAGCATAAATCAAGGCTGTTTGGATAAATTATTCGTGCTTCGCGATAATAATATCGTATCTGTCAAGTAAACTTGAGGTTCAACGAACTCAAGGCGCTACAGCGATACTAACACTTAACAGCGTATTCGGCAATTAATCTTGAGGTTCAACGAACTCAAGGCGCTTCGGCGATACTAATTACTAATAGCGTATTCGGCAATTAATCTTGAGGTTCAACGAACTCAAGGCGCTTCGGCGATACTAATTACTAATAGCGTGTTCGGCAATTAATCTTGAGGTTCAACGAACTCAAGGCGCTTCGGCGATACTAATTACTAATAGCGTATTCGGCGATTATCTTGAGGTTCAACGAACTCAAGGCGCTTCGGCGACAAGTGCAAATAAATCATGGCTGAGTTCCAGTTGCCATGTCCACCGCATATGATATGCAAAGGCAACACGGAGGAAAACTGGAAAACATTTAAAGATGCCTATAATGATTACGCTATTGCTACAGAATTAGACAAAAAGAATACAACCGTACAAGCAGCCACACTAAAAACGCTGATGGGACCGGCTTGTAAGAGAATCCTTCTTGGGCTGAAATTGTCCGATGACAAGATGGCAGATGCCAAAGAAATCTTGAAAGCTTTGGAAGATAATTTTGTTGTCAAACACAATGTACTTTATGATAGATACTGTTTTTATAGAGCAGTACAGCAACAGCATGAAAATACAGAGCAATTTGTGGATCGGCTACGACATCTGGCCATTAACTGTAAGTTTAAAGATGAAGAGGATATGATCAGAGACATTCTGATACTGGGTTGTAAAGATGATTCAGCCAGAGCCAGACTGTTCCGAAAAGAAGAAGAGTGCTCACTTAAGATAGCCATAGATGCACTTAAGATAAGTGAGGCAACAACCCAGCAGTTAAAAAGCATGGCGAGCAGTAGTGAACAGCAAATACATTATGCAAGAAGGAGTAACAAGGCCAGATATACTAAACAGGACCAGAATCCTAGATACCACAAAGACAAAAGGCAAGAGCATCAGAATTGCATGTACTGTGGAAAAGAGCACAAAGCAAGTAAAGAAGCATGTCCAGCTTATGGAAAAACCTGTACCAAATGCAAGAAGAAGCACCATTTCAGTAATGTGTGTTTATCACAGAAAAGAGTTAACAGGATCGACCAAGGTGAAGACACAGATGAGTCTACCACAAGTTATGACGAAGTTAACAAGATAACAGTTGTGGAAGTAAATAAGCTGGAAAAGAGCATCATAGCAACAATGATGATAGAGAAGCAGAAAGAAATTCAGTTTGAAATAGACACTGGAGCTTCATGCAATGTTCTCAGCAAGAGTCATTTGAAGAACATTAAATACAAATTGAGAAGACAGAAACCATCCTGAGGATGTATGATGGAAATCTTGTACGCCCGATTGGCAAAGCAAAACTGAAGGTGATAAACCCGAAGAACCAGAGAAAATATCTCGTAGTGTTTGAAATTGTGAGCTCTGACAAATATGTACCGATTTTGGAACGCAAAACTTCAGAAGCCATGGGCCTGATAGAAATTATATATGACAACATAGCACAAGTGCAGACTGCAGCAGCACAAATACGGCCTCTGACAATACAGCAACTAGAAGCAGAATATCCAGATGTATTTGATGGTACTGGAAAATTACCTGGCAAGTATCATATAGAGATTGATAAAACAGTCACACCAGTAGTCCATGCAGCACGGCGGGTACCAGTTGCAGTCAAAGAACAACTCAAGACAGATCTTGATGACATGGTACAGCGCAAGATAATCATTGACGAAACTGAGCCTACAGATTGGGTTTCAAGCATGGTAGCAGTCAGGAAACCATCAGGAAAATTGCGCATCTGCATAGACCCGAAAGACTTGAATCGGGCCATAAAGAGAAGCCATCATCATATGACTACAATAGAAGAAATTCTTCCTGAACTCCATCAAGCAAAAGTATTCAGCGTACTTGACACAAGAAATGGGTTTTGGCATGTTGAACTAGATGAAGCTAGTTCAAAGTTAACATGTTTCAATACTCCTTATGGCAGATATCGCTGGCTGCGCATGCCATTTGGGCTGAAAAGCGCACCAGAAGAGTACACAAGACGCCAACAGCAAGCACTTGCAGGGCTGAAAGGAGTAGAGTCCATAGCAGATGATATGTTGATATTTGGAGTTGGAGGGACAAAAGAAGAAGCAGTACAAAATCACAATGAGAATCTCAGGGAACTCATGAAGCGATGCCAAGAAGTTGGCTTGAAGATCAACAAAGATAAGGCCAAGCTTGGAATGGAAGAAGTGCCATTCATTGGCCATATAATATCCAAAGATGGATTGAAACCTGATCCTGAGAAGATTAGAGCAGTTGGAGAGATGCCTCTACCAACTGATGTTAAAGGAATACAGCGTCTACTGGGATTTGTAAACTATCTCAGTAAGTTCCTGCCACACTTGAGTGATCTCTGTGAGCCATTAAGAAAACTCACTGTGAAGAATGTACTATGGGAGTGGACAGATCACCACACCAAAGCTGTAGACCAGATCAAGAAAGCTGTGACAGCCCATCCAGTTCTACGCTACTTTGACAGTAAGAAAGACGTAACTTTGCAAGTTGACGCCTCGGAGACAGGTCTAGGTGCAGCCTTGCTTCAAGAAGGCCAGCCAATAGCATATGCTAGCAGAGCTCTGACTGACACTGAGACAAGATACGCTCAAATTGAAAAGGAGCTTCTAGCAGCATGGTATGGATTGAAAAGATTTCATGCTTACACCTATGGCAGAAAGGTATGGATCCAGAGTGACCACAAACCTCTCGAGATCATACAGAAGAAACTGCTTCACAAAGCACCTAAACGTCAACAGTGTATGTTTTTGAAGATGGGAACCTATGACTATGAAATTCAATACACACCTGGAAGCAAACTAGTATTAGCAGACACCTTAAGCAGAGCATACCTTCCAGAGTATGATACCAATATACAGCAAGAACTAGAATTGGAAGCAGTTAATCTACTTGAAGAGGTAGACCTTGAAGAGAGTCTGATAGATGTTATCCAAAGAGAGACAATAGCAGACCAAATCATGCAGCAGTTACACAACATGATAGTTCTTGGGTGGCCAGAAGACAAGCAACATGTTCCACAGCAATTAAAGACTTACTGGGGCATCCGAGAAGAACTAACTGTGCAGAAAGATCTAATCTACAAGGGAGAAAGACTTGTAGTACCTCCAGCAGCACGCAGGAGAATGGTTGAGGATATTCATGCTTCCCATCAAGGCATACAAGCATGCATGTCAAGAGCACGCGAAAGCATGTATTGGCCAGGGATGACAGCACAGATCAAAGACTATGTTGAAAAATGTGATGTGTGTAGAAGATACTCTGATCAGCAACAGAAGGAAACACTACATCCACATGATGTCCCAGGTAGACCATGGGCAAAAGTCGGAATGGACATTTTCCACCTTGATGATCGCAACTATTTGATCACAGTAGACTATTTTTCCAACTACTGGGAGATAGATTATCTACCTGACATGAGATCAGAGACAGTAATTTCCAAAGTCAAGATGCACTTCTCAAGACAAGGGATACCCGATACTGTAATATCTGATAATGGCACACAATTTACCAGTGAACAATTCCAAGAATTTGCCAGGAAATGGAAGTTTCAGCATACAACGTCATCTCCAGGATATCCCCAGAGCAATGGGAAGTCAGAAAACGCAGTCAGAACAGCAAAAAGACTGTTGAAGAAAGCAAAAGCAGATAATAAAGATCCGTATCTAGCCATGTTGGACTTCAGAAACACACCAGGCCAAGATGGATTTAGTCCAGTGCAGAAACTAATGAGTAGGAGAACGAAGACTCGCCTACCAACTACTAAAAAGCTACTATCTCCAAGAGTGGCAAAAGGAGTCTCAAGAAAGATCAATGAAAACAAGCAAAAGCAAGCTGATTACTACAATCAAAACGCTAAAGATCTCAAGCCACTTCAGTTAGGAGATCACGTTCTCATTTATGACTTTCAAAACAAGCAGTGGTCAACTAAGGGTATGATTGTCAAAAGATTACCTTACCGATCATATGTGGTAAAGCTGTCAAATGGCAGAAATCTGAAAAGAAACAGAAAGCATTTGAAGAAGACTTACCAGCATGTTGATCCAATTGATGAGGATGATGATGAACCACTAGGTCAACCAGCAGCAGCAGCACCAGCACCAGTGAACCAACCAGTTCAACCAGCTACAGGTCAACAAGACAGCACCAGAGCAGCAGCACCAGCGGTGAGAACCAGATCTGGCAGGATGGTGAAACCACCAGCATATTTGCAGGACTACCAACAATAATATGTGTTTCACATGTCTATACTGTGCACAGAGTCAAATTTAGTGAAAACAATTTGCCTGCTTAAACAGACTCATGTGATGTCTGAACTGACTTTATGAACTTTCACAAACTTCAGTGAATTTATGTAAATATGTTTTCACAAGTTGCAAGTTTTGGAATTTGTGTTTATTCAAAGAATCAACATTCAGGTTAACCTACATGCAATACAGTAACAAATCCTCATATATACAACATGTGATCTCGGTTCTAGCGTTCCATGGAAGAAAGAAGAGGAACTCTTGATAATTGTTCAAATGAAAGTGCCTTCAGTGTTGGAGTTCAAGCAATAGGGAAAAAATAACACCCTGTAATCCAGCACAGAGTTTTGGATAATCCATCCAGTTCTCTTTGTTTAAAATTCAATTTCGTTGTTTGAAAGTTAAAAGAATGAAAAGGCACTGAAACTTGATTAAAGAGAAAAAAGACTCTCATAGAATAACAAAAACTCTAATGAATGGACATATTGCTGCCAATACAACTTGATCAATATTAGTTGCAGCAACAAGATTGTTCAATCTTCCCAAAAGGGAAAGATGTGGTGATATCTGATTTAGGCTATTACGTTTGGCAACTGACTCACGTCGTTCGGGCTGGCAACCCGTTCCAAGATGGCAGCGCCCTGTGTGAATAAATGTTGATTATTGCTACGTAGATTGCAAGTGTTCTGAATCACTTATTTGCCTCCGAACCCCAGCATAAGAATAAGACAGTAAGTAATACCTCTGCCGTAGCTGAAGGCTGAGCATACAAAGACACTGCACATGATCTGGCCATTGACACATAAATTCAAATAAATTCACGCCATAGGGACGGGACCGTGAACTTTCAACCTCGAGGATAAAGTCGGTAGAGGATCAGACACTATACAATCGCTGATGGTCTATTGACATTTGGTCTAATACCATTTGGTCTAATTCCCGTTTAGTCTATATTCAATTGGTCTATTACCAAAAAGGCTAACTGCCACTTAGTCTAATAATCATATAGTCTAATGTCCATTTAGTCTAATATTGTTTGGTCTAATAACCGGTATGTCTACTAACCATATAGTCTAATAACCATTTAGTCTAATATATTTGGTCTATAACCAATAGGTCTAATAGCCATTTGGTCTAATAACTGTTTGGTCTAATAAACGTTAGGTCTAATACTCGTATGGTCTACTAACCAGTTAGTCTAATACCATTTTGTATATTTATTAATAAACTAAATTCTTGTAAGACTAAATGGTGTGTAGACCAAATGGGTATTAGACCAAATGGCTATTAGACCTATTGGTTATAGACCAAATGAGTATTAGACTAAATGGTTGTTAGACTAAATGGTTTTAGACTTATTGGTTATTAGACTAAATGGTTATCGGACCAAATGGTTATTGGTCCAAATGGTTAAAGGACCAAATGATTATTGGACGTAGTGGATATAGACCTAATGGGTTTAGACGAAATGGATATAGACCAAATGGATATTAGACCAATTGGTTTTAGACCAAATGGCAAATCCCCTCGCTGATTACGGAGAAAGGTTTCTCAGAAAATAAGTGCTGTTGAACTGTTCTCATTTACCTTTATGTCTTCCACCAAGACGTATAAAAATATTCAGTAGCGAATTACGAAATATATAGTGGAACAACGAGCCTCTTGGAAGCATCCCATTTAATTTTATTTTTATGCACCTCTCATACAGGACGATCCACAAGTACCAAATCAACGACTGATACCATACTACGAATACTGTTCCTGTAAGCACCAAATCTACTGGTTGACAGCATTATACAGCTATAAAGCTTTGTTGCTGATATTCGGGGCGTTTCTGGCTTGGGAAACTCGGAAGGTAGGTATGTCAATGGCGTGGCGGGCAGTCATTTCCAAGGAAGTACGTATCTCGTTTAAAGTTTCACCGGCATGGAGCCAAATGAAGCTGAAATGAAGTTAATGCCGAATCTTGCAATTACTATATGTCCATTATTGTCTCTGAGGGTACCTGTTGTTATATGTTTTAAGGGTACCTGTTAGAGGTTTTAAGGGTATCGGTTGTGGCTGTAGTTTAAAGGTATTAGTGAGCTTGAGATTTCCAAACGTGCGTATCAAAGGTCCATGCATTGTGCACGGGCGTATAATACGCACGTTTGGAAATCGCAAGCTCTATATTATTATTAGTAGAAGTAGTAGTAGTAGTATTAGTGTTATTAAATTATTATTATTATTATTATTATTATTATTATTATTATTATTATTATTATTATTATTATTATTATTATTATTATTATTTAGTATTATTAGTGTTATTATTATTATTATTATTATTATTATTATTATTATTATTATTATTTGCCTACCAGGTGACAATATCTGCACTGAATGACAGCAAGCTTATCGGCATTAGTGTGTATAATGTGATAGTTCTATGCACGATTGGAGTATCCGTCAGTTTCGTCATTAATAACAATCCATCGATACTCTATATCTTCACTAGCTGTGTCCTGCTATTTTGTACGACGATTACATTGATAATTGTATTTGTACCAAAGGTAGGTTCAAATGATGCCTCCCCAAAGGTAGGTTCTAAGTTTGCCTACCCCAAACGAAATGAAAAAAGGCGTGGTGATATATTAGTAGTGTGCTACACACAGGCATAAAACCACAAGGCTCAGCATATTTACAAGAATTTGTTGTCCACTGTCAGTAGCCCACGGCTGTTTGATGTGATCATTTATTAAATTTGCTAACAATGCATTATAATTATGTTCAATTCTAGACCTGGGCAATACCAACAGCTATCACAATAAAATACACATAATACTTTTTAGCTATTTCTAACTTCGTTTCTTTATTCTTTATCAATTATTCATCTTTTTCTGTTTTTGTGGTAAGTTTTATATTATAAGCTGTGTGTTTTTATTTGTGTGAGGGTACTATTTACATATATTTTAATAATATGAGTTATATTCCTTACATTTTGATGATAAAAAGTTTTTTGAAAATGTCCTTGATCTTTATTACTCTTTTTCTGATTTTTTTAAAAGTCATTACACAAATGTCTACCCCTTGTAAAGATACACACACGGTTTCAGATAAATAGCGCCATCATTGTTCACCTTTACTTAAAAATGACTATGGCTTTACATGCCATCAAACAACCGTACCCGGCCCAAGACACACCGTACAAACCATTTATAAATATTCATGATCTTAATATAATTAATATACAAGCCCTACCTCTACATATCACAATTAACCACCACAGCAAAGATCAGCCGCCCGAGTTCTCGTTCCTTGCCCAACAGAATTCCAAGTCAGCCAAATCATTTAACGAGAACAAAATAAAGACTGCGCTGGGGTTCGAACTCGCATCGCTACACACCCAGACAGCGGTGTCTAACGCCTTACCTTAGCTGCTCGAAAAAAAACACCACACCTTTTCAATTATTGCCAAAACCTGGATTTCTTTTAATTGTTTTCACTTGAATGCTTTGTTTATCTTTACAACATCTTTTAATTTGGGTTGTTTCAAATCATTTCAGATCATTTCAGTCTACAAATACCCAGACGGCCCACCGACGATAAACTCGGGAAGGACTAATAAAAATAAGCCCGAAGCGCGCAGTACAGTGTGCAGCCAGAGTCAAATGGAAACTCTTCAGGAAGAAAACATGTCGATTAAGCAGAAATTGGCCGAAGTGAGTATATTCACTTCTTTCAATGCAGCTAAAATAAAGCAACATATCTTTTCGATTTGATTTGTTCGGGTTTTGACAACCCTGGATAACCATTGGGGTCCATTTGAACATCAGGACGGGTTGGGAACAGTCAGGGGATAACACCCTACTCTTTTCGAAACTGGCTCTCTGCACACGGGACCGACGGCTTAACGTCCCCTCCGAAGGACGGAGTACTTTTATGATTCATTTACCCAATTCTAAATGAACCATGGGGAGAGCGGAAGTCTAAATTTAATCTACAGAGGTTGCCAATTTCAGACTTTTTTCCAAGTCAAATTCCCAGCAAATCGCCACCGCCGGTAATATGAACCCGGGACCTCGTGCACTGAAGGCAAGTACCCTAACCATTGCGTCACGCTCTCCCTATACTTTACATGAGGTTGCTGACCATTAAATGGCCCAGAGGCAAGACACATCTTATAAACAATTGATCATCATCCAGGGACGCCTTTCCGATCTATACATGCGCAGGACCTTAGTCAAACCGTGATAGATCCAGTGTCTAGCACTATACCGAATGATTTAACTGTTAACTGCTGTACTGGGTATCTTAGTCTGGTTCTGAAACCTCATAATGATTTGGTCTTAACCCAGAATACTTTTCTGCAACCCTTTAGGTAGAAAAATTTTGACCCAACTTTCACGAAAATCAGAGTAACTAACTTTTTTCACAACTTGGAATTTGACCCTTGGCCTGTTGCGGCTTGTAACTTTTGCACCATGGGTCACATTGAGAAAAAAATATTGCTATACTTTGATACCTGTATAACCCTGTGGGGTCATTTTGAGGTCATTTATTTCAAAATACCCAATGGTACCACAATGGCATTACAACACAGATTCTGAATCAGTATAGTATCAGAGATACATTGTATGGACTCTACTTTTGTAGTTTCACCTTCAGAATCTTAAATGTATCGATATTATATTCAAATAATTGGTGGTGGAGTGGAGCGCATAGTGGCATATAGGTGCACCCCCACCTTCAGACGTAGACGGTACAATTAAGCCGATTGCGTCAAAATATATTTCATGTTAAAGATAACCCACGTCTTCTATCTTGTGGTTACAGGTGGAAATTGAAAACAAACGTCTGAAAGCATTACGCCCTCTATCGGAAAGCGTCATCGATGTTTCAGCAAATGATGCCCGGTTCAAGAGTGGTTGTGGTCTGTGGTGTGCAGGGGTTATGTGTGGTTGCTGTGCAGGCGATCATAAAGATGCCTATCGACCAGAGGAAGACGGAATTAGCAATATTGCAACGGAGGCGTCAACATCTGGCGTTTGAGCTCCGGGAACCACACAGAGGTCCACACCACAGAAGGGGGTCTACATTCCCATGTACGTCACTGTATAAAATTATATGAGAAAGGATGATTTGTCAGAGGATATTATATCACTCATACATAAATTCTAGACAGTTCATTGGTTGATTACCATTTATCATTTTTACTATCACCTTCTCCGTGTGATAGTCTTTACCATCATGTGCTCTGCCGTAGTGCGCCTGCGCCAAGCCGTGCGCTGACTCTTGGACTCGCCGATTTAATTATGGGGTGGACCCCAAAATGTGAAGTATATCATGGCAAAACATGGTGTTATGTTGTAGTGAAAAACCTAGTTTCCTACCTAAAATAGTATTTTAGTAATATAATTTATGCATGAGTGATATAAAACAAATATTAACTGTCTTAAATTCGTGTAATGGTCGAAATATAATCACTCGGTGAAAGATGTATTGTTCCATTCCACTCGCCGTGATTATATTTCGACCATCACACTCATAGACAGTTAATATTTGTATAATGTTATATGTATTTGAGCCGAAAGAACACCGCCCCACAGAAGTCTTAATTTTCCGGGTGTTTTGTTATAACCCCAACGAGAAAATGCATTTCCCCCCCCCCCCCAAAATGCTCTGTATTGTGCAAAACGCCTCCACTGATGACAATTAAATACTTGGTGACCTTAAATCCATATTATAACATTTGCTGAGGGGAACCCCCTCAAAAAAAATTAATATTGTCTGTTATCAATGTAGGGCTGAATAGCTTCAAGAACTTTGGCTTTGGTGTGCAGGGGTTATGTGTGGCTGCTGTGCAGGCGATCATAAAGACGCGTATCGACCAGAGGAAGACGGAATTAGCAATATTGTAACGGAGGTGTTAACATCTGGCGTTTGAGCTCCGGGAACCACACAGAGATCCACACCACAAAAGGGGTCTACGTTCCCATGTACGTTACTGTATAAAATTATATGAGAAAGGATAATTTGTCAGATGATAATGTTATAATTATGTATTTGAGCCGAAAGAACACCGCCCCACAGAAGTCCTAATTTTCAGGGTGTTTTGTTATAACCCCAACGAGAAAATGCATTTTTTTTTTCAAAAATGCTCAGTATTGTGCAAAACGCCTCCACTGATGACAATAAAGCCATATTACTAAGTATAACATTTGCTGAGGAGAATATCAAGACTTTAGGTGCTGTAGTTTTGTCAAAATCCGAGATTTTGAATAAACCGGCAGGAACCGTCGGTTTATTTTTACGATAGAAATATAATTCGAACGCGTATGCGATGTTCATAACCCAGAACTACGTACACGATGTGCGGGACACGCACACCAGAAGATCGTACCGTATTACAACCACCAAAGTAACATGCATTGGCGCTAGTAGTAAATTCCATTTTTTTTTGCTTTACCTCACTTGTTCGGCTCAAGGGGACATATCTGACAGTAAAAGCTAACTTTTATGGAAAATAAATACTAATCTATTTTTAAAGAAATGTTATATGGCTTTAATTGCGCTTTTTAACGGAATGTCACTGTGAAAGAATTTAAAGCCCAAAGCAACCCCCTAACTACTTTTTGCATGATTATACCAATACACCCAATGAAGTACTATTAAGATACCATGTTGACTTTTTTAATCTATACCCATCTCAGCTGGTTCTGAGTTTTATCTGGGTATCGTTTGTATAATTGATTGCTAAAATTTATTCGTGAAATTAATCTATATAGTTTGGTGTTTTAAAAATATTGTAAAACGCATTGAGATTTTGTATGTAATGGGCTATAAAAGAAATAAATATTACTATTTATTATAATCAGTATTATTATTATTAAAGACTAAACCGGAAGTGCTTTTTACATTTTACTGTAAAATTAAAACTACTGTAATTTAAATTACAGTAAAATGTTAGATTTTATAATAAACCCGGAATCCCGGTTTATTCACCGTGTTCACTGACCGAGTGATGGCTGAATCGTCTCGTATGTTGATATTCGTCGTTAGTTATACGTCTGATTAATACGTCCCAGTTGCGTGAAGCTCCGCTAAATAACGATCGGCGAGCTAATACACGCATTCACGATAACTTATAGGCGCTGGAATGAAATAGTGTCTTTTTGTTTTACCTCATTTTTTTGGCTCGAAATTAAAAAGGCAAATACTGCGATCAGTGAAAGTAAACAAAATGCTAAAAACAAATAAGAATTTATTTGTCGGTAAAATTATTGAGAGAGCCGTTCACAATCATGTGTATTCTTATGTATCGGAACATGGGGCCAAAACAAATCTTTCACAACCGATCATGAGATTTTCACCCTGGAACGTGTGTCAAACATAAAACCCTAAGAAACTATACGTATAGTGTATACATGTTGAGGGGCCAAGTGGACTTACGGTCTTCTTGCGCTCAGGTATTCAATTGGTTTTCCTTAACACAAATAAGACTAAAGTGATGTTATCGGGCAGTAGTGCAAAATTACGTCAAGTTGATGAAGATTCTTTTTCAGTCATTGTTATCGGTTGTAAACTAGAGAGAGTTAACAAGGCTAAATGTTTATGTATTGTAATTGATGATGAATATTTGTGGCATAACCAAGTAAATTGTGTTATTCAGAAAATGTTCTGTCTTACAAAAACGATGTGCTAGAATTATTTTGAGCGTAAATTCCCAAACCTCGTCTAATGGTGTGTTTCCAGTATTAGGATGGAACTCACTTTATGATCGTTGCAATTATTTTAAAGCACTACTGATGTTTAAATTTTGCCTGTCGCCATCATATCTTTCTTCCAAATGTAAATTTGTATCAGATTATCATGGCATATACAAGACAAGCTGTGGCTGGTCTGTTAGCATTAGCGCTGCCACCTTGCTTTAATGGTAATGATACCGAATAATTTAAATTTTCTTTCTCCTACAGTGGTGTTGAGGTATGGAACAAAATAAATTATGATGTAAGAAACGCCTCAAATTTACAATGTTTTAAGAATATGTATAAGTTATAATGTGATGTTATTAGTGGTTTCATATGTATTTAACAGTGTACTTATATAATGATTGGTGCTATATTTTGTTATCAGTCTTTAATACCGAATTTATTAATTCGTTTTAAGCCTGTACTTTTGAATGGAACGGAAGTAAGAGTGCTCTATTTTTGCAACAAAATGTTTGTTTTTTCCAAGAGCATAAGCAGACTTTCAGATTTTTTTTGCCGTCGGTAAATATTTTTTAAATTAAGTCTTTTATAACATATTAAAAAGATAAAGACCCCTGCTGTATAATAAACTAGGTAAGTTTTGAGTAACTTTCATGAAAATTATCAAAAGAAGTGCCTATTCTTTTGTGTGTGTATGGTCCATCACCTGTCACTTGGTGGTAGTCTTGTAAAATGTCTAATGGCGCTGCCCATGGCCACTTGATGAATCGTTTAATTCGAATTAATCAATTCAATATTATTAGATTGGTTTGATTTGATATGTGTTATTAATTTTATTGTACTGTTGTGCAATTGTTATATGATGCAGGGCCCCGTGTAAGAACAGCATTTTTGCTGTTCGGGCTACCCTGGGTAAATATGATGTAATAAATAGATAAATAAAATCAATTATTTATGGAAATCGCACATTGTTGATTTAAGGGATCCAAAATGAGCGTTTATTGCGTTTCGACAGTATTTTTTGTGGGACATGAGAGCACCTCAGACCTATCGAATTGCATTCTGAATACGAAGCATGTCTTTCTGATATCAAATAAATTTCATTTTTTGAAAATCACAATATAATACCAATTTTATGACAAATTATAAAAATTTGATATTTTTCAAATTTTTGATATATAACAGTCCTCGAAGTAATTATATAAATCTAATGATATATTCTTAAAGTGTATGTAGCAGGAGGAAAAGCCGACGGTCAATTGAAAATTTTGACCTTTCATATTGAAGATATGGATTTTTTTCCCAAAAAGACCTAATTTTTTTGGTGTTTTGGGAAAAAAATCCATATCTTCAATACGAAAGGTCAAAATTTTCAATTGATCGTCGGCTTTTCATCCCACCTACATACACTTTAAGTATAAATCATCAGATTTATAAAGTTTACTTCAAGTACTGTTAAATATCAAAAATATCAATTTTAATGATTTGCCATAAAATGTGTATTAAATTGCGAATTTCAAAAATCAAAATTATTTGATATCAGAATGACATTCTTCGTATTCAGAATGCAATTCGATATGTCTGACGTGCTCTAATGTCCCAAAATAAATACTGTCCAAACGTTCATACCCCAGCCCTTAATGTTTTGAAATTTGTTGCCGAGATGCATCAACTGCAACGGATGATCAAACATCAAGAGTGACTTCACCGTAGCAAGACTGTAGATTTGTTTTTGTTTTTTACTTCTAGTCTGTAGTATTTTATAGTATTATATTTCGTACAGCTATTTTTAAATATAATCCAGTTGTATAAGTTCATAATGTGCAGGTAGTAAACATGAAGTAGAAAGATTAAAACATTCAACTGCACACCAAGTTATTTTCCCAAATATTTCAGAACCAACTGGTTCCTTCCTCAGTAGGTAATGGTGTGTGAGATGCTGCTGAGATCAGTGTTTCTAGAAGATCTTCTACTAGAGTTGCCAGTTGGTTTCAGTGATTTCAGCCAACTGTTGCACACTGGAGATAGTTCGTACCCATGGGAGGTATTGATTTTGGGCTGCGGGTCTCTCCTAATGTGGATCGCTTCACGGATTTACCTTGTGTCATTCCTGCTGTCCTTTTCCAAAATGGTATCTCCCCTCCAGTCAATATTGTGAGCGGATACATGGAAATTGGCTCTTGGAGCAACTGACTTATGCTCCTTAAGTCTGAACTTGAGTTTCCTTCTGGTTTCACCAATGTAAACAGAGCTACCATCCGTGCATGGAAAGTGGTATATAGCTCCTGTTTGGTCTTCTTTTTCAGAACGGTCCTTAGGTGCTACCAGATTCTTACGCAGCGCGGTGAGGGGTCTAAAAGTGGCAAAAACCCAATACTGCTGAAACACGCGACGAAGTTCCTCACTGACATATAGCAAGTTGACATTAGCTTTGCACTTGGTGTTAGCATTCGCTACAGAAGAGTTATCTGCTTGCTATTTCGGTTTGCAAGCTTTGTGAAATGTCCAACGCTCGTATCCACAATTCTGGAGTGCGGACTGAACATGGGAGATTTCTTTCTCTCTGTCTAATGGGTCCGTAACCTCGAAATCCGCCCGGTGGAACAAAGTCTTGATTACGCTCAACTTATGCTCCAGCGGGTGGTGGCTGTTAAAATTGAGATATTGGTTAGTGTGCGTAGGTTTACAATACACACTGACCCGTAAAGAACCGTCCTCGGAGCGCTTGACCAAAATATCTAAGAATGGAAGCTGTCCATCCGCCTCCACTTCACTTTGAGAGTTGATGTGCTCTGTGAATTCGTAGAAATGCTCCCGTTTAATAATTACGAACACGTCATCCACGTAGCGAAGCCACACTATGGGTGGATGAGATTCAGATCTTGAGAGTTCCTGCTAAACCATACGCGCAATGATTTCATCCTCCAAAAACTGATTGACAAGCCTTTTCCTGCATAGGTACGCATTCCCGTCCATGTAAACAAAGCCGTTGGGCCTACTCACAGCCCCAGCGTAGCGTATCACATGGGGCTGCAGTACTTCATTAACATAGCGATTCGCGTTGGCGTTGTCATTGATGTGAACGATATCCATTTTCCCTGCAACCCAGTAAGAACTTTTGTCCCCGAGCGCCCCCCCCGTGCCCACTAAGTAAGAAACCCTTTTTGCTACAATTTTTTTGCAAAATATGTTGATTTTTGCTCACACCCCCTTCCCCTCACTCACTTGCTCCAGCGTTGATTCCCGTCCGTAACATTATACATTGCACCTCCAAATTCAGTCACATGTACCACACAGCAACGCGGAGGGAACTACACACACCCCTCCCCTCCCCTCCCCTCCCCGACACTCAATTTGCCCCTCTGGAGGGCGGGTTAGTGTAGTGGTCTTTCACTCGCTTCTCACCGCTGTGGTCGATTTAAACTCCCAGCGGTGCCACATGTGAGTTTGGTTGCCGATCCATGCTCGTTCTCGCAGGTTTTTCTCTGGGTGCTCCGGTTTACTTCCTGCATCTAAAATCGGAACTCTTCCCATATCCCTGTCCCATCATATCCGGATGGTATCCCTTGAATTTAGTAGCCTCTGAGCACTATTGGGCTTAGCCTGGCTTCGGCCGAATGTTATAAATAAATAAATAAAATACACGCTAATAAGCACAATAATACTGTATTGCATTATTTGGCAGCTTTTAATATGAAAAGTACTTCTTGGGTTCAATTTCTCACTCAGTGTTGGTATGATGGGCCTCGTAAAGTGTACCAAAACCCATTCCAATCGCATGCGTATTTTGTGAAGAAATAAGGTCAAATGTAAAGGAGAACTTACTTTTTAAAGTCTTTTTCAAAACCTTTGGTTATTTTTTTTTCCAATTTCGAAGATACAGTTGAATTCCTTTTCCTTTTCAAATATGTATACTTTTAATCTTTTATATATTTTGTCTTCGTTAATTTTAAAAGTTACACAGTATGTAGTAAAGACAAAGTTTTAAAGATTTTTCGCCAAACGCTATCCTGCGCCCCTAGAACAGATCTCCCTCTGAATGTGAACCAAAGAAAAAATTAACATAACAATAAAATGGATAGGCTTAGTAGCAAGTAAATGAGGCGGAAAATAAGGCCTATCCCGACGGTGTCCAGGAGTGCACCTGAAATCTGAGTATACGTATATCGATGAGAGTATTCGTATCAAATATCGCGATTTTGCATACTGGCGAACCCAGTTCGTATATACCATGAGACTGCAATGTTTAGTAACAAAGGCAATGGACTGGTCTATCGATTATTCAGGGAAGGAACAGCATAAGATCACTTCACTTTGTGACCAAATGTTTGGTATGACGTCACATGTCACCTCTAAAATGAATATAAAGAGCAACGATATCCATTGTTTGCGGCACAAGGTACTTCATGCGTTCAGCTGAATTTATACTGCATTGTTGAGTGAAGAGCGATTGGTTTCTAGCTATTGAGAAAGAAGACATGTTTGTTGCGTTGGTAGAATCGCGCTACCTCACTAGTCAAATACCAGTCGTTCGTCGCTCAGCGATGGAGTATAAATTCAGCTTTATAGATGGTTTATAATAGTGTGGTACTCGTCAGTACGCAGTAAAATCACGACGATAGTATATGTACATGGGATCATCTGTGTACAATATTACATTGATGGCTCGGTTCAAATCTTTCATTTTGCATGGCGTAACGTATTATGTAACTAGTGCTCCATTGGGCTATTCCATTTGAAATCCATACACCCTTTATGGAAGACATGCCCTTAATATACTACAAAGGGAGTGTGAATTTCAAATAAGGGTTACCTGAATGAATAGGTGGTGCATAGATTTCAGATGGAATAGTCCATTGGCAGGGGTGAAGAGCTCAATAATTGCCCGAGCCATATGTGTACACAAATTACAGGGCTCATGACAAGGTTAAGTCACCGCCCTGTTGAACATAATGTCATATTATCTTTTGTCAGAAGAAAGAAAAATAGTGCGGAGGAATTTAAACTTGCTACATATATCGTGGGCCCTGCGGTTTGTGTTACACCTATATTGCTGGGGCATTGATCAACGAAGTATTGTGCCATTAACTCGATGTGTTTTTTACGATCATGTCTTTCTTGAGAACGATGGGTTTCTTGATTAGGTATGTGATAGACTGTACATGGTAAACGATCAGTTTAAATTGTGTAAAATTCAAACGTCCTTGAGGCATTGAGTTGGTGTTGTAAACCACTCCAATAAGATGACGCCATTTTACATGTTGGGTGTGCCGATTCACATTTGTCAGTTCCCAGACTGTGACTCATTAATTAACCTCATAGGGTAATACAGGGGTCTACATTTTTTAAATGCCAACATGTCCGACACTCACGTCACAAGTATACAAATTATTTAGGGACGTCAAAATGTACAGTTTGTACAAAGGACCTGTCTACGGTTGATGCGTTATGTAACAATACAGGTGAAAGTTCAAAAACGTTAATTGTTCCGACTTGGTTCCATTTGAACCATTTGTTGTCCGTCTACCCAAAACAATTGTTAAGAAGAAACATAGACAGATGCTCCACATGCTTTCATTTCCTCACAGCGACCTCAGTGTTGCTGCACTGACTTCTGGAAGTCTAGCCTAGCAGGAAAGTTTTGTCGCTGCTTCTGTCGTGATCTCTGTGGTCGTGGTTCATCTTCATCGGTGTTATCCCAGTTTTCTGGTTTGAGGTACACATATCCTTTTGTGTTAAATGCCTTGGCAACGATATTGCTCTGTAATGGAAAAGGCCATTATTAATCCATCGGTAAGCTTATAAAAATATAAGACATGTTTCTCAAATGCTTTATAAAAACGTATCTTTCTCGTCACCACTCTTTACAAAACTCGCGGACGACGAATGAACGTTTTGAGTAAGTTTTTTGGGGAAATATATTTTGACAGAAACTTATTTTAACCTGAAGGTGGCTCTTAATCAATGAATGAAAACCAACACTCCTTGACCCTAATTTAAAGCCTGGATTTCTGGCTCTCTAGATCAGTGTCCCAATTAAAGCTAGCATAGTGTTATCAAGTATTATCAAATATTATCAAATGTAGGGCTTAAGATTTCGAATGACAAGCGCTATTGTTATTCCAGATAAATTTGTCCCTTGATGATTTAAGATGACATCAATAAAGTCGCTTTTATCTTATTATCTATTTTGTCATACAAACCTCTGCATTTGTCAGCATAACTTGCAGTTGCTCTCTGAGGTTGGTGAATCCTGGACGCTTAGATGGTTTCGCTTGCCAGCATGCAGTCATTATCACATACCTGTATACATGTGTAAAGAAACTTTTGTGTATAATGAAAAAAATACCTATATTTGCTACTGAGGGCCAGTGTTCGATAAAGCTCGATAAAACTCTCATTAAATAGGGTCATAGTTAACAAGGGCAATCTAGCTATTTCTTGACCAAACCTTATTCACCCAATATAGGTATTTTTCACATGATATCAAACATGGGTGCTGGGTATTATGACTGTCCTCTGGAGTAGTAAAGCATCTCATGGATATTACCAATACTGATTATTACAGAGAGAACATCACCAACATTGGCCCTCTATAAAAAAAATTTACACGATCTTAGCAGGTTCTACTTAAATAGGCTGGATCAGACTCCAATTACGGCCCCGTTGAAGCCATTCTTTTAACATTCTTCAAAGAGCTTGTGCATTATGTGTATGATTTCTTAATAATAAGATCCGAATGTTATAAGTTGTTTGGCTCACTAGGTTGTTCGTGTTTTATTTACTTACGTCTGATGAAATAAGATCACCTTTTGCCACCTAGGGCCAGTTTCGATAAAGCTCGGCTAGAGGCAAGGCTACTTTGACGATTGAGCTTAGAATCATATCAACCTAATTTTGTAGATTAATTTAATTATTGTGGTTACTTAAAGAGGATCCGATGATGTATTGGGCTATTCCAGTTAAAGTCCATACACCTCCTATGAAAGACAGGACCTTAATCTGAAACACAGGGGATGTAGTTTTCAAATGGAGTCACCCAGCCCATTTGAAACACACACTCCTAGTGTGGAAGATTATTAAGGTCATGTCTTCCATGCATAGTAGTGTATATGGATTTCAACTGGAATAGCTCATTTACATAAACATAAGACTACTGGGTACCATCATTTTAATATATCCTTTAGCCCCATACAATACTCACAACTCTGTACTGCAATGTTCAGGTCTTTCAAGTCGCGTTCCCTGTACGACCATCTTGATAACTTGCTTTGATTTGTATCCTCCGTATGGATATGAACCTATAGATACCAATAATTACAGGTAAATATCGTCATAATTCCCGCATTATACTGACGAATCCAGCAAAACCGACTTTACTATTGTCGCTGCTTGCGCTTGGCGAATCGCGCATAAGGATAGCATGTCTGAACGGTTCAATAGTATTCTGGTAAGTGTCGGTATATTGAAATCAGAACGACAAAATTAAAATTGACGACAAAATTGAGGTATAAAGGCATTATATTGAGAAATTTAATGTAGACAGAAAACTGAGGATATTAGGTTTTATTTGGGAAAGTGCATGGAGCACACAACGAAGGCAAACTATAGCAAGCTATGGTTAATAACAATAGTACGAAGAACTTATTTAATTCAAAGCTATTACATTATAGTATGAGACATCATTATCTTTTGACTACGAAGCCTTCTGACACAAGATATCTTTAATGGGAATTACACTCAAGTACAAAATTATAATACTCAAGATGAGATTTTTAAAAAGTCCACTGTCATACATAATGGAGCGCCTTGTGCGCAATCAAGGCCTCTTTAAGTATGTGGTCCTCTATTTTGTCTGTCGGCATGACGTCATTTTCGATAGATCGCTCCTTCCCGTTGGTTGCTTTTGCCGATATTTGGCTGTTCCATCTCGACCCCTCGGACACGACGGGTACACTTAACCTTGCACTCAATGGGGTAAAATCTCAAAATATGCCATAAAATAAAAACCTCCCGATGAATGAATTCCAATAGTTCGATTTCTTATCAGGGAAATCAACTTTAAATAATTACCAAAAACAAGACAAGTGAAAATTGACTTGAACTGAAATACCCTGTACAAACCAATAGGGATTTCGCGAGGGTGTCCCCTTTAACAGACGTGAGAAGTGGGTAAGGGCAGTAGTGGAATAGCCCCGACCAAGAGAATGGACGGTGGTCTGTAGCATACATTTAAAGAAAGTATCATGATAAAAAATAAATGTCCTCTCGCTTACCCATAGTGACAAGCTCCCAGCACACCACTCCGAAGGACCACACATCTGATTTAGTGCTGTAGACATTGTCTCGAATGTTCTCTGGGGCCATCCATCTCACTGGAACGGGTGCCTTTATGAAAATATTAATGTGTATAGACCACTTGACATCATTGTTTTGTTTATCAACAAAGGCGGGGAACTGGTCTATCGATATGCTTGAACGAACCGCTACACTATTCAATGGCGCTCTTGTACTATATGAAATGTGGTGGGCGATTTAAAATGCACGTGCCCTGAGCAAGCTACGATGTGTGCGCACACTGCAGGGCAAAGAACAATTTAAAACTGCCATACTGCCGGGCAATGACGTCACATGTCAAGTGGTCTATAGCAATAGTCTCTAGCTATGCTTTCATCTACTGATGAAAAATACCCGACTGGTCATCTGAAAGCGTTCAGTATCATAGAGGTGGTTTACCTTTACACATATGATTTAATAGGCCCATTGTTGACAAGGGACAGTCTAGTTATTGCTTGACGGAAGCTTATTCACCGAATGTTGGCATCAACCACGTGATTTTAAACATGGGGGCCGGGTATTCTGGCCGTCATCTGGAGTAGTACAGCATCTCAAGTTACCATTTACCAATGCTGATTATTATTGCGCGATTTAATATTACTACATGATGTGAGCAGACTTTACTTAAGGTCCCATTCAGTGATCCCAGCGAAAGTGTTACAATTTTTAATTGTTTATAATTGCTTTAAAGTGAAGGATAAGTCATTCATATTGTCATTTGGTATTTTTGAAATGCAAATTTTTGCAAAAAACGAAGGAAACAGCAAGCAGTATTAACTAAGTTGAAAGTCATTCAAATACATGTAGCTAATTTATATACTGTCAGTATGTAAATTGCAAATTCATGTAAAATGCTTTTTTTATACTGTCAGTATGTAAATTGCAGATTCATGTAAAATGCTTCTTCTTTTTTTTTTGTGTCTTTTTTTATGTATTTAAAAATACACAGCTTTTTGCTGAACCACTAGCAGGCTATGTTAGCACATCTATGACAATGATAAAGGTACCAAAATCTGAATTTTGATGATTTTTACGATCGTCCGGATGAACAAATCACCGAATTGGCCTTTAAATCGGCTGAGTCAGACTTGTACTCCAATTACATTCCCGTTGAAGCTTTCCTCTCACATTCTTGCGCATTATGTGGATGATTTCTTACTAACAAGATTCGAAAGTTATTAGTTGTTTGGCTCATTGGCTTGTTCGGATTTTTTTCACTTACGTCTGATGACATTTTGTACTGGCTCTTGTGGTCAACATTTCTGGCAAGTCCAAAGTCACCCAGCTTACACATCAAATCCTTACTGAGCAGCACATTGCGGGAAGCTAAGTCACGGTGTATGCACTATAGAACAAAATGTAAGTAACTTGTCGTTTATTAATGCTTTACACGCTAAATGTTGACAAACTGACGACATTTTCAAATATCACATAGGTCGTCTCAAGAACTGCTGAACCAATACTAGGCTTGTTTGTACTCATTTGAATGCATTTTCCATGCTGAATCCAAATATGGTAATGAAAAATTGAAATTTGACCATTTTTGAAAAAGTTTGAAATTTTTGACATGTCGTCTGCACTCGACACCCGCGTTAAGTATGTCATCTTTATTTTCACTCTGTATATCATATCTCTGTTTCTGTGCTTGTTGCTTTACAACAAACCAAACTAATATTACCGACAAGTTACGAAAATAAAATCGCCTATATTGTGTTTCTCTACTCCAATAATTGGATTTCCTGCATCTCTTTGGGCTCATTCACGAACCAACAGTATGTACATTCATTAGTAGAAATTTATAATAAAATTTATAATGAGAATAATGAAACTTTAAACCCTGTGGAACTGATCGGGGCATGCTTTAATCCAAATGGATCGTGTAAACAGTCTGTCACTATGTTTTAAATAAGAAAATTTTACATGATAATTAGTAAAGCATTACAACATTTACAGCGAATACAACATTAACTTACAAGAATGACAATGACACACATCAAGAATAACTACTGTAACAATAATAATAATAATAATAAAACTCAAAATGGAATAAAATTAATGGCCTTATTACAATAGTAAATAAACATTTTATACAACATACTTGTTTGGTTTCAATGTATTCCATTGCCGTGGCTATTTGTACAGCAAAGGTCATGAGTTGCGTGGGGTCAAGTATCTTCTTTCCTAAACTCTTCCTCTGTTTGTGTAGATACGCTCTCAAATCACCCATCTCAGCGTATTCCAAGACGAGGAAGTACGGCACTGAAATAACAAGAGTAGAACTAAAAGTAGTAGCTTTATACATTTATAGCGAGGCTGAATTTTAATGAACCCCTTCTCGACGATTGCACGACAAAGGAAATTCACAAACAGATGTCAGCTGAATTAACTTTTACGTTGTACTATTACTGTACCTTTTTCAGTACACGCTCCCATCAGCTGAATAATATTGGGGTGAGGCTGAAAGGTCATGAGAACTTTAAGCTCCCTCTTGAAATCAGCATCTGCAACTGTTGGATCTGAAAAAAGAATACACCGCATGAAATTCTGTATTCAGCAAAACTTTATTTTACCCAATACCGGCACCGCATTCGACCAACCCAACACCATAATTATCTAAAATCACCAACACCAAAAATCAACATTAAAACCCCCCAAATCTTTACAGAAATAAATACCTTTGAATACTTTTACCGCCACAGTGGTGATAGCTGCTTTAGTAATTCCATATGCTTCAGCTTTGTACACCTCAGCAAAAGCGCCCTCACCGATCAAACCTCCCATACGAACATGTGATCGCGCAATCTCAGTAGTGCCTTGTAAATGTCCTAAACTTCCTCCTGCCGCTGCAATTTCCGCCTCGATTTGGGTAGAAAGGGTAGATGCTTTTTTCTTTTGTTGCGGATTTTTTTCATTGATCTGTAAGTAAAAATACATTGGTTGCAAACAAACGAAACATCACGGTATAACCGCCTTAAACAAATAAACTGATATACACGATTTTGATGCAATAAATAATTGTCATAAAAGACGAAATGCTGTGACAAAAGTAGCCAACACTCAACGTTGCTATATAGGCTTGTTTGTACTCATTTTAATTAAGTTTTCATGCCGATACCAAATATGGTCATGAAAATGGATAATTTTGACCTTTTTGAATTTTTAAAGAAAATTTTGAACCTGTCGTCTGCAGCCGACACCCGTGTGGAGTGGGTTATAGAAAATATTTTCCAACCTTGGGTATTTCTTCCACATGTGTCACTTTATCTTCAGCTTCAGCGTGTTCTGCGCTCGTCTCGCTTTGTGCTGGATTCGTGGTTCCTCCGAGTTGGTCTTCCTGGTTAGGACTATGGTTAGGTGTTTCTTCCAAAGTAAGATCTGCTTGTTTCCGTTTCCCTTTTTCATCTCATATGCGCAATACAAACTCAGGGACACAATCAGTAGCACGAATAGAAACACCGAGGCAGCAATGATTATTGCAAATATAGGTACATCACGGAGTGGTGCATCATCTTGTAATATAAACAACATAAACAAAAAATAGTTACTATAATGTTTATAGGGATTGTGTAGACCCATCGCTATATTCTTTTTAAAAACCTCATTTTGACTAATCATGCCCATTGGCATAACACTTAAGTCCAAATATTTAACATGGCTACAATGATGCAAAAGTGATTTGTCCGGTAAATTTGATAAAAATTTGGTAAAAACACCCATCCGTATACCACAATTGATTTCCAAAAGATGGCTAAAAATGCAAAATAAAGTTGCGCCACGTCACCATTTATACGTTACATTATGGTTATGCGTGGCTTTAACATATCCTGTGGGTTATTATATATTGGAACTCCATTTCTTGCAAGTCCTCACTATGGGAGTTTCCGGCCTCGGCCCTGCCGGGCTGAAAAGGGGTATAATCCTTCTTGTCTTCCATGAGTAACCGCGTCACATCGGGTATAATCTTCCTTCCAGGAGCAACCACTGTGCATGATTGACGGGCTATTCCATTGCTCGTAATAGGGTAGTGTATTTTAGCGGGACAATGCTGGATGGTGCACGCACGCGTGCACGATGTGCAAGGTAGACTTTCGCCAAGACTTGGCATGTGGTTGTTGGTGTAGGGGTGTGGGGGTGTGTGTGTTGGGGGAGGGGGGCGTGTTGTCCGAGATGTTAGGAATTATTTAAATAATAGTTATTAATATTGGAAGAACGTTTTAAACTTTAAATTAAGGCATCGTATACGATTTTATACTATTTTAGATTTTCAATTAATAACAAAATAATAAAATAGCATTTAAAAATTATATTAATAGGCCTATTTATTATCGCACGCCATGGTAACAATAAAAAAAATGGCACACTTTCCGATATAAAATTTGGGAAACAAATTAATTTAAAAAAAATAAATAAAAACAATCTTTCTTAAACCAAATTTTTATGAAATTGAGGGCCATCAATAAACCAAAATGCACCCCGAATCTGTCGCACATCCCCATAGTAGGCCTACCCTCCTTTCCACCCCCATTGCCCTAAACTAGACGTGTAATATAACCGCCACGAGTATTTTTTTTACCTGTAGGCAAGCTCACCCCTAAAGTCGCAATAGTTCTAGCCCAGATAGCTTTTAACTCACGCCTACTAATAACGTACTTTCATCAAGTGATGGCGCTGTAAGGTTTACCACGGAAGCTGTTTGGTTTACCGTGGAAGAAGATTATACCCTATATGGCCGGGCTTGCGGCCTTGATGTTTTTAAGCCCTGGCGGGCTGGGGTCTAGTACAAAAACACCAAGGTCACAAACCCGGCAGGGCTGAGGCCGGAAACTCCCATGGTGAGGACTTGCAACTAATTCCAATATATAATGGCCCCGCATGGCAAGAACTCCTGGCGTAACATTAAAGTATGGGTTTTTTATTTTATTTTTTTTACCCCTTAATTTCCATCACCTCTATCGGGTGTTACTTTATAGTTTAAACTTGATCGCTATTGTTTTTGTTGATATTGTTAATTTTCCAGCCAACAATTTGACGTCGTTACAACGTCGTACAAAAGTTATATACGTTTACTTAGGTTGTCATCTACGTTGTAAATACGTAAATTTGTGAGCTCATATTCGTGTTGTGACAACGTTACTTTCGCCGTGGATTCTCGGACGTTGATATAACGTAATATTTCAACTTGAAGTTGTGAACGTATTATTCATGCGTTGTTACAACCGAACTTAATAAGGACGTTTGAATAATACGTTCACAACTTGACCTTGAAACAACGTCATTACAACGTAATAATGACGTTATATCTACGTCCGAAAAACAACGTCGAAATAACGTTGTCACAACACCAATATAAGTTCACAAATTTACAAAGTAGATGACAACCTAAGTACAACGTCAGTGAAAATCGTGAAACCGTAGTGTGTTGGCTGTGGTAGCCCTGCGGGGCAACTTTGAACAGTATTGTTTTTAAGCACTATTGTTTTTACGACCTATAACTGGTTACTGCTATCTGAATTGGGTGATGGACTGATGGTTCCAACAAAATTGTGCTTACATCGATTTCTGTTCATTTTATGTTATCCACGAAATTATATTCTTTTAAGGGCTGGGGTATGAACGTTTGGACAGTATTTATTTTGGGACATTAGAGCACATCAGACATATCGAATTGCATTCTGAATACGAAAAATGTCATTCTGATATCAAATAATGTTGATTTTTTTAAATTCGCAATTTAATACACATTTTATGGCAAATCATTAAAAATTGATATTTTTGATATTTAACAGTACTTGAAGTAAACTTTATAGATCTGATGATTGATACTTAAAGTGTATGTAGGTGGGATGAAAAGCCGACGATCAATTGAAAATTTTGACCTTTCGTATTGAAGATATGGATAAAAAATTAGGTCTTTTGGGAAAAAATCCATATCTTCAATATGAAAGGTCAAAATTTTCAATTGATCGTCGGCTTTTCCTCCCTGCTACATACACTTTAAGAATATATCATTAGATTTATATAATTTACTTCGAGGACTGTTATATATCAAAATTTGAAAAATATCAAATTTTTATAATTTGTCATAAAATTTGTATTATATTGTGATTTAAAAAAATTAAAATTATTTGATATCAGAAAGACATGCTTCTTATTCAGAATGCAAATCGATAGGTCTGAGGTGCTCTCATGTCCCACAAAAAAATACTGTCGAAACGCAATAAACGCTCATTTTAGATCCCTTAAAGGGGTCAAACACATTGATAATAATATTATTAATAATATTACCTTCAGGTGGTCCTGGAGCTTCTGTGGCTATTTGGAACAATTAAAAGAATAGAAAAATAATATTATTATATAGTAGAATATGTTTCATACTTAAGATTAGATACAGGGAGCATGTTTTGAAAAATTATAATACATAAAAAGCTTTAGGATTCTAGCGCCTCGAAATTACGTCTTCGAACCCAACTTTAAAAACAGGAAGACGTTGAACTCTATATACTAGCCATAAGAGATGCTTCTCCTGACGATTTTTCAGAATGATTTATGAAGAATTTCTATTTGGTTTGGTATTTCAAATAGTAATTAGTCCACAACACCCAGATAAACTTGCGAAATGGCTACGTTTTACTGTAAGGTAACGTTGTGCTTTACATTAGAGAATGAATTTGGAGAAAACCTTTTGAGAATTACAAACACTCGCTGAGCAGCAAGACCTTCCCTCTAAGCTTTTAATCCGATAAGCTGATTATCTATTTGTTTTCATGAATTGGAAGACATTCCTTGGTGTATTACTGAGCTCAATCATATGAAATTACTGGAGCGTGAGCCACCCAGGCTGGTGGCTCAGCATAGTATTTTATCAACAGAAGGTTTTCCCCAAATTCTTTTCCTAATGATTGCGTATGTGAGTGTGACAGGTGTAGAATATTGGATAATTGTACCCGCTGGGGGTGGGGGTGGTTCTCTCTGGTTGGATGTGTACGGGGACGTGCCACGGTTTTGGGGATCGTTTTCAACTATTTCGGTATAATCAATGGGTTAAAAGTAAGGCTAATGTGCCTAATTGGGTGCATTTGGGCAAAAGTACCCTTAAAAGCGCCCAATTTGGGTGGTTTTTGCATAGTTTTTTTGTTGCAAAAACAGCAAAATGTAGACAGACATCGTACAAATAAAAGATCCCAAGACCCCAAAGGGGGAGGGGGGGGCACTGTACAAGTGCTCCTAAATATTTAATCGAGGGACGACAAATACGTCACCCGACCCTGAGTTATTAAGGTCTTACTAAAAATGGTATAAATACCTTCAGAAATTCCGGATGTCGTCATTTGAATTTCTGGTGCGTCTGTGGCTTCAATGGTTATTTGTAATAAAATGAAATACAAATTTTGATCAACAAGTACTATTCCTATACATTTATTTGCTGGAATCAGTCAGCTACCTGCACAACCGATTCTTTTGTTCTGCAAGGCTCACTCAGTCATTTAATGAGGCAATACAAACGATCGAAATTGGTGTTGAAATGAGCAAAATTTTGAGTTACACCTTTTCAGTGTAAAAATTTTTTCTCAGCCAAATGAAAAGCAATAATTTTCATTTTTTCAGTAAATGGCTGGAAAAACTATAATGCTTGATACTGATTTTTTTTTAAATCCTGGTGTTAAACTTAGGCCTGACATTCAGTCATTTAGTGTAAGATATTCGATTTTTATAGGCTTCAGCTCGGCCCGCGAGCTTTTTCTTGGATCAACCTTTTAGCTTTTCAAAGTAATATAGTTCGCTAATGAAGGATTTACCCCAACTTTCTAAAGCACATCACCGTGAGCTATATATCATAGTTTTGTCAGAATTTCCGTTTTGATTTCACCATCTTTCACTGTCGGCTGAAAAAATTTCTAAATCAACACGTGAAATCTAAAGGCTAGTACTAGCATTGTGGATCGATATCCCTGGGTTTAATAGGAATACCGGCATGGCTATAGTGTTGCCAGAACTTCAATATAGCAAAGAAATCCCCAGACCTATAGCGCTCCTACTGATCATGTTTAACCAGAACACCCAATTGGGGATTTAATCGCTGGTCGGGCAATTTGCTTTCAATGAAAAATTGACCTGGATAACAACAAAGGAAATATCGACTATTTCTGCTGGTTGCTCTCGAGATAAAAGTACTCACCATTGCCTACTTTTACTTAGTTTGACATTTTCTGAGCATGAATGGAAAAAGGGTAAAACAAAAACGGAAATTCTGACAAAACTATAACATATAGACCCACACGATGTGCTTTACAGAGGTGGGAAATATCTTTCTTTAGCAAACTATGTTAGTTTGAGACGCTAAAACATGAATTCCGTAAAAAGCTCGCAGGCGAATTCAAGGCCTATAAAAATCAAAAATATCACACTAAAAGACACAATTTGATGCTTAATTTTAACACCAGGATTTTAAAAAAATGTATATCCAAGCACCAAGTTTTTAACTGACATTACTGAAGAAAAAAAATATTGCTTTATATTTGACCGAGAAAATTAATTTCATAGCAAAAAGGTGTATCTCTGAATTGTGCTGATTTTTACATGTATCGATCGACTTTTAGCGCGACTAAGCATTTCTAAAGAATTGGTTGTCCAGGCGGCAGACTGGAATAGCCATTACATCATCACCTTGGATAAAGCCATGCATACAATTTGAAGTGTTTTGGTTCAAGCAGCTCTCAAAGACAGTCCCCTGTTTACCATGTTCACACAGTATAACTAATTGGATTTTTGGAAACCAACCAATTGGTAAAAAGAACATGATAAATTCTGACAAAACTTCATATTTCAAAGACATGATTGCAGAATATTATGATTTATTTAGCTAATTACTATAACTGGATGAGTTTTTAGCTCAATTGTGTATAATGCAATTTAGGTGGATGTAAACTTCTTCTGTTCAACACAAAGTCAATAGGAACCATGCATGACTGGGAACATGTCCTTGAACCAAAGTAGGCATACAGGCTGTATTATGACATCACACTATTCCAGCGAATAAAGGGCCTCGTTGACATATTATCAGATTATAAAGCCTATCGATTACATCAAGGAAATCAAAGAAAACACTGGAGAAAGCGCCAGCAAAACGTAGAGGAGCACATGCCTCTCTGTGGATTTGCATGCGACCATGTCATATCCAAAGGAAGTCACGTCCTTGTGGTTTGCGTGAATGTTCAAAATAATGGAAATGTCCCCTTGACCCCGGCCCTTGACCCAGGAGGGTGAGAGTTCATAAAGGCAATATCGGGACCCTAGGTCACGCCATTGTTCGACATAAGATTGGGCTACATATTCAGCCATTTTGTAATCATTGACGCCTTGCTTGTTAAGGTTTTCACCAGATAGTCTGTGGCTAGTCTAAGAGCACCTTTGACTATGCGCAAATAATAGTTGACAGTTAAAATCAGGAAGATGTTTAAAATTGTTTTCGTAGATATCTCAAAAGTCACCGTCATATTGTATAGATTTACCACAGAATAGTTTGAAAAGTATACCATACTTATATTTAGCTTGGGAATCGGGAACATTTTAAGAGTGTCTGGGTGACCGTATCTACTAAACCTTTGACGTATGTCCTATGAACTCTAACCTGCCTGCAATATGACGCCATTGTCTAGACCTAAGATACATGTTCTTGAATCGTGACGTAATTCCAGTAGCCCTTCCCATAATTCAAAGTTCTGCGATTGACCCATCTTGGTAACTGGAAATGTAAACTTTGTTTAAGGCAGATATAACGTAGCCTTTTTGGGCTATTCCATTTTAAATTCATACTACACCCCCTATGGAAGACATGACCTTAATCTCCTACACAGGAGCATAGATTTCAAAAAGTGTCACCCATATTATAGGTAATACCATTTGAAATTAACACTCCTTGTGTGGAAGATAAGATCATGTCCTCCATATGGGGTGTGTGGATGTCATCTGGAATAGCCCATTCTTCCTATTCTTCTTCGTCTTTCCATTAAATGTCCATTTTGAAAGTCGAAAATCACATTTCTGCTTTTAATAATTACACTGACCACTGGTCACGTAAAAAGTTTTCCTTGTCAATTGGAGGGGGCACTGTAAACAAATCTCAATTTTCGGGAGTGGAACTGGAAACCTTTCTAAAACTTTACCTTTTTTTTGTTGTTATTTTCTTGATTTATCCTGCGAAAAAGTACTTTCAATATTTGTTCATGTTCTCGCAGAATCATATAAAATCCCCTAAGTTCAAAAAGTATAACTTAAAGGGTCCTACCTCTGATTGATAAAGGCTCGCTGAGTATTCCGAAGAAATAAACTGGTATCAAGCCGCCGTTTTGTTGCATTAAAACCAGAGTTGTTGCACTGTGTTAAAGCAAATACAATTCTCTTATCATTCGTTTTCAAGTCAACGAAATACCTGAAATATGGCAAAATCTTCTTTCTTAAAATGTTTCTTTCAAGCAGAACAAAATGAGACCATTTAAAAAGCATTTTTGAGGTTTGTCCAATGTAGAGCTGAAATTTGACATTTGACCGTTTTCCTATACTATATATAACTCAGAACTGTATATTGGAGAAATATTCCTTTTCTGAATCATTATGATGAGAAGAATTGGTAAGGCTCCTTAGCATGGTTTGAAATTTGAGCCCAGCGGCCATTTTTGTTTTATGCAAATTAGCAATTTTATTAATTTTATTATAGATGTGCACATTGTTTTTCATGAATTAAGTAATGTAAACTTGAGACCATTAGTGTAAATACGTTTAGCAGTACCTGAAAACAACTTTCCCCACATCACCATCGACGGGTGACCATGTAAAGTTATACTCCGTCTTCTTTTCTGACACTACGAAGCGATCTTCATACGCGGTACTGTTTGGGCGGGTATTATCGCATGTTTTCACTTTAACATCACCCATTTGGTGCCATGCTCCTAGAGGGCTACCTGAAGACAAGCCACTGTTGAATTCAAACGCCTGAACCCCTAAACCTATGATGGAATTAGTACCAATGTCCACTGGTATCAGAGTTACTGGATATGGACAAAGAAAGAAACATACAAGTTGAGTTAAATATGCACCATAAATTGTACCTGTGAGAAATATTTCTAGGCAAAAAATAAATATGGCAGACCTCGACCATTTTTGACAATTTTTTGCCAAACCCCCATTAATAATTTATGAGACTGTATCGTAATGTAAGGGTGGGTAGACGTTATCAGGGTCGAGCCATCTTTAATGTAAAGTAGAAGCAACACCTTTACCATGTTTACAAACAAATTTACAATGTCTGGCGATATAAAAATGCTGAATTGAGCACTTGATATCATCTAGTTTCAACTGGTCTATTCAGAACATTTCTAGCCTTTGTATTGTTACCATGGTTAACAGTTAAGTTAACACTAATAGAGCAATATTTTTATAGAGCAAACTTATTCAACAGGCAATCTCGAAGGCCAAATCATGCAATTTTGTTGAATTAGTTCTTTTAAAACAAAAAATAATATAAAAATAGTACACAAACCCGTAATTAAGTCGTTGTCTTCGTTTTTCGAGGTCGTAAGTTCAAAATGGACTCCGTGTTTTGTTGTCGACACATCTTCAATGTATTTAGGTTGTTCAGTACTATTCTGGCTACGAACGTACTCTCCTAATGCATCCCAGTCATTATAGTAACAAACTGAATTTGAAATATTCTCGATACGGGAATATGTTTGTCCACGGACCATATGGCCTTTAAGTAGCAAAATAAAGAAGATCAAAAGCAGTCCTTTTGCCATATTGGTGGAAAGTCGTCATCGCAAGTACATGTTTAAGACCAAGTTATATATCCGCTTTATGTTGATTTTCCGTTATTATTAAGAACGTCATTGCCATGTCATACATAATGAAAAGACTACCAATTGTACCAATTTCTTATTTCCTTGTTTAAATAGGTACTTTTTTTTATTCCACCTTATTTTTTAACAGATATTAAAAACAAGTCCGTTGTTTTTATTTCAGCGCAAAACAAACATTCTCAAAATACAAAAGTTGCAAACTCGAGCCTATGTTACATGTTTAATACAAGCGGAATTCACTGCAGCCATAGTCATGTACAGATAATTATTCCTTTCTCATGAAATAAAGTTGTTCGCAAAATTAAAGTTACATTGATACAGACAGAATTAATTGCTTGTAGCTCAACGAACTCTTTTACCATGACCTGGCGAACCTCTGTTCAAAGAAATCATTCAACTGAACATTTTACGAGGTAATACTTTCTATTATTTTTCTGAACTTCACGCCTTAAAGTCCCATTCAGTGATCCCATCAGCGTAAGTGTAAAAAATTAAAACTGTTTATAAATTGCTTAAAAGTGAATGAAGAATAAGTCATTCAAATTGTCATTTGGTATTTTTTGAAATGAAAAATTTGGTCAAAAACGAAGAAAACGCAGTATTGACGAAGTTGGAGCCCCATTCATACAAGTAGTTAATTTATATACTGTCATATAAATTACAGATTCGTGTAAATGCCTTATTTTTTCTTATTAAATACACGGCTTTCGGCTGAACCACTATGTTAGCACATCTATGACAATGACAAAGGTACCCAAATCTGAATTTTGATGATTTTTACGATTGTCCGGATGAGCAAATCACTGATTTGCATGGTACGGTGATGTATGGGCCTATAATGTTAGAACACTGGGTAAGAAACCGGTTGGGGTAAATTTTACCCAACCACTGAGTGCCATATATGAACAACCCTTATGGATTGGGTATTTTTTACCCAATTATATTGAAGGATGCCAAAATTTTAAATCTGTTTTGCTGGCAAAATAACGGACTGTATATTCCTTTAAACATAATCATAATCAAATATTGCAGGATGTATTCTATAGTGCAAGGCCGTTCATGAACACTAATTAGTCAGATTTTGGTTTGGTTAATTTGTTACAGATGATTTGCACTGTAGTATTGTGACGCTTCGCTGATATTTTGTAATTGTTTCTTCCGATGAATTTTGCTACACTTCATTGTGTGAGTCACTGAAAGTGATACAATAGCGGCCCTGTGTTAGATTTTGAAATTATACATAGGGCCTATAGGCCTACAGAGGAATCCAAAAACTTGAGATATATTTCTCATGAGGCATTGGGTTATGAGATTGTTCATTGGGTGCACAGAGTTGCTCCTGAAAAGAATTTCAAGTCCCACTTTATAGACTTGGCACCTTTACAGTGATACAGATTTTAAAGTTCAAAAGGCAGCTATTGCAGACATACGACTTCCTTGCAATCACACGTAAATACACATTGACTCGGTTTGTTGAAACTCACAGGTCATTGTTTGTTGAACATGAACTCAACTACATATGATATAGGCTACCACAACCACATAGGAAACAAATTATGCCTTATGCAGACAATTTGCTTGATATATAAATGTAAAAGAGTGAAAAACTCACTCCCCAAAAGAGGGATTCACCTATAAAACCACTCAAAAATGAGTGAAATGTGTTTTTTTTAACAACTCTAAAAGAGTGAATTTCAACTCGTTCAAGGAGTTAAATGAAGGACAACACATTTTTAGAGTTGTCCTTCATTTAACTCCTTGAAAGAGTTAAATTTCACTCTTAAAGAGTGGTTTTCACTCTTTGAGTTGTTTTAAAGTTAAAAAACGCATTTCACTCCTTTTAATGGTCTTATAAGTGAATCACTCTTTTCGGGAGTGAGATTTTCACTCTTTTACATTTAGAGAGCGCGGCTACCGTGCGAAAGTACAACTGGTTTGCTTTCTGTGACTAATAAATGAACTTAGTTAAGTATACACGAAGGAAATGTGTAGTTATTTGTACAGGGCCGGCAATGCAATGTGGTGAAATGAATATTTACTACTCTTAGTCTGTGGTTGTGGTTTATTAACTTGCAATTGCTGAATTTCTTTGGCTTCCTGGAAGTCGTGTATCACACGGTACCATTTTTTACCCTCATTTGGGTATTCCAGTGTATTATGAGAATTGGACTATAAAGCGTAAGTGCTATCTACCATAGATAGCATATTGAACTATAAAGTATCTGTGCTATCTACCGCAGAGAATACATTGGACTATAAAGTGTTACAAGTGCTATCTACAGTAGATAGCACATTGAACTATAAAGTGTCAGTACTATATACCGCAGATAGCACATTGGACCATAAAGTGTCAGTGCTATCTACCGTAGATAGCACATTATCATGATTATATATATTATAAAGTGTCAGTGCTATCTACCGTAGATTAGATAGCACATTATACTATAAAGTAAAGTGTCAGTGCTATCTACCGTAGATAGCACATCGGACTATAAAGCGTAAGTGTAATCTACCGTGGGTAACATATTGAACTATAAAGTTGACCATGTGTCATAAGTCTGTTCCTCCCCCATAAGAAAACCATTTTCACATGTTTTAAATTAAACTTACACAATGAATTTGATATTAATTTGTTACTGGTTATTGTTTTAGATTAATATAAATGTCACTTAGCAATTTATTTGAAGTTGTTGTCTCTTTATGGTCGATAACTTTCGAAGGTCTGCACACCTCAGTTATTGTTGTTTTTTCATTACATGTCCGAGGTCTGCAGACCTTTAAATCCGTCAAAACATACAAAATTAGCTCTAAAAATCTAGAACAACGGCCGCCATGTTTTTTCGCTGCAATGAGCCTTTAGGGATCTTTGCAGCTAGTATAGCCCAAAGACAAATAAACAGAGGGGGTACTTCCATATTGATGCTACGCTCCAGTAGAAGTCGGAATATAGGCGGAACGGACTTACGACACACTGATATCTGCGCTATCTACCGCACAGAATACATTGGACTATAAAACGTGTCAGTGCTATCTACCGTAGAGAGCATATTGGACTCGACTATAAAGTATCTGTGCTATCTACCGCACAGAATACATTGGACTATATAAAGCGTAAGCGCTATCTACCGTAGATAGCACATTGAACTATATAAGGTCTCATTGCTATCTACTGTACTAGCATACTAGACTATAAAGTGTCAGAGCTATCTACAGTAGAAAAGCATTTTAACATGTTTTAAATTGATCTTCATGGATTTATCAAAAGCCTTTGACACTATTAATCATAATATTTTATTTCATAAATTGTATCACTATGGGTTTAGGGGAGTATCTCATGACTGGTTGTTTAAGGTACAAAATGTTTAACGTATTAAATATCTTTGATATGTTCACTAAGGAAGTTGCTATATTTATGTTTAAGTATAATAACAAAATGTTACCTAGATCTTTTGAAAATGTCTTCCAGACTCACAAAGAAAATCATAATAATAATACACGGAATAGGAATGATTATAAAATACCTATCCACAAAATCAACAGTATCTTAACGGTTGGACCAAAAGTTTGGAATGCATTGCCAAAAAATGTTAAAATGTCAGCAACCTTAGGTCATTTTAAGTCAAACTTGAAATCTGTTTTTGATATTTACAAGTAGAATTATGTTTATTCATTGATATGGTAACATTTGGTTAATACTACTGAATTTGATATGAATGTTTTATCATGTTTTGTTATTTGTATGTTTTAATTTTGATGGAAATAAATTTGATTGATTGATTGATTGATTGATTGATTAAACTTACACAATTAATTTGATATTAATTTGTTACTGGTTATTGTTTAATCACTTAGCAATTTCAAGTTGTTGTCTCTTTATGGTCGATAACTTCCGAAGGTCTGCACACCTCAGTTATTGTTGTTTTTCATTAAATGTCCGAGGTCTGCAGACCTTTAAATCCGTCAAAACATACAAAATTAACTCCAAAAATCTAATACAATGACCGACATATTTTTCGCTGCAATGAGCCTTAGGTTCGTATGCACAAAAGAGTTAGACCGAGTCTAAAGTTAGACCTGGTCTAAGACCTGGTTTAATTTAGTTCCATCAGGAATGATCCTTTACTCTAATTTCCTTCCCAGAGTAGCTAACAGGTTCTAAAGATTTTAATGCAATGTTCAGAAATAATACAAAATAACTTAAGCAAGTGTAAATTAAAATGTCCTTTCTCCTGGGACTATATTCCACTTAGACCAGGTCTACCTTTAAACCCGGTCTAACTCCTTTATGCATACCGACATTTGGGTTCATTGCAGCTAGTAGCCCAACGATACAAATAAACAGAGGGAGTACATCCATATTGATGCTGCGCTCCGGCGGAAGTCGGAATATAGGCGGAACGGACTTACGACACACTGATATATGTGCTATCTACCGCACAGAATACATTGGACTATAAAACAAACGTAAGTGCTATCTATCGTAGATAGCATGTATTGAACTATAAAGAGTCAGTGCTATCTACCGTAGGATATCATATTAGACTGTAAAGCGTCAGCACATTGGACTATAAAGCGTTACAAGTGCTATCTACCGTAGACAGCACATTGGACTATAAAGTGTCAGTGCTATCTACCGAAGATAGTACATTGGACTATAAAGTGTCAGTGCTATCTACCGTATATGGTACATTGGACTATATAAAGCGTAAGTGCTATCTACCGTAGACAGCACATTGGACTATAAAGTGTCAGTGCTATCTACCGTAGATGGTACATTGGACTATAAAGCGTAAGTGCTATCTACCGTAGATAGCATATTAGACTATAAAGTATCTGTAGGTATGCTAGGTGAATTCAAATTTGCCATCAAACTGTATCATTTTATATATCAAATTAAAGCCCTTGAGTAAACAAAGCCAAAACTGAAAACCTTTTTTTCATAGCATATTCCGTAGCAAAGTTACATCTTGTCAAAGACTGACTTTCATCAAAAAGATTCAGCTAGCAAAATTCCCCAAAACGGCATTTCGGGGTGTTTCTAGATCTTAGTCTCATGGCGATAGCAGCTTTTTTAATGGAACTGCTATCAAATCCCTCTATAATTCCATGTGCGACTTGATTATCACCATAAAAAATCATATATTTGGGTCAAGTGAAGTATAGAAAACATATTTATGTAGGTTTCCTTCACCGACCTATTCTCGAAATAAATTCAAATTTCTATGTAAATATGCATTGTGTTTGGGCCCCGGTCTCGGCGAATTTCGCTGACTAGCAAATGTGTTAACTAAGGTTTGCCTGGGTTACCTAGTATCTGTTATCTACCGTAGAAAATACTATAAATCGTAAGTGCTATCTACCGTAAATAGCACATTGGACTATAAATCGTAAGGGCTATCTACCGTACATATATAGCACATTGGACTATAAAGTGTCAGTGCTATAATACCGTATAGTTAGCACATCAGGACTATTCTACCATAGTAAACTCATTGGCTGTAATGTAAGATGTATAAGACATAAGTACTTTTATTGCTACTATAATATAGTTAGCCTATTGAACCATTATTTACTTTGATTTACAATACAACATATTCAGTTTAAAATATCGTATATTATGGCTTTGAATTGGTCTGTTGAAGATGAGTTCAATTTAGGAATGGTGTTAGAGTAACTAGTTGAGGGCAAAATCATTATTGTATTCATATATATATACATTGAATAAGCACACATTCAATAAGTCATTTCAATTAGTGCGCTAATTATTTTTACATTTTGGGAAATATGATATCTATCTATATAATGGTAGGTATTAATGTTATAAAACGCAACGATGTTCTACGGTAGATCTATATAGGTCTATATCTAATATTAAAACCTAATGATCCAACACTATATTTACAAGATGTCGGAACAATATTGAATTAATGTATCAGTAAGAAATTAAATCCCTAGAATTAAGCGGCCTGAAAATGACCACTAAACCTTCCTGACTGTTGTTTACTAATATACATGTATGTTTGCTATACAGTATTTCATGATGTCTTTAAAAAAGAGACCCAAAATCGTACATTATGGCTTTAAGATTCAGATATATATATGTGGAACAAATCAACTTAATTTCAAATATTTCTTTGTGTAGTCGTGGACTTTGGACATCCAATTTTAAATTGAGCAAGTTCTCACACAGCAATATGATCGACAAGTTGTCCTAAGCTACTCATTATTATGGGCCTATACATTATATAATTATTATTTAAAAATTTGCTCACCCTGCATGGTAACCAGATAAGACATCGTAGCCATAATACATTCTTGTCTCCCCACAATGTTGCTATGCTCCAGTTTTATGATTTAACGCTCCAAATCTTTATCGCCATCAATCAAGAATGCGAGCGAACTTCAATTTTACGATATTTGTGTATGTGTAGTTATCACTATTGTCTAAGAAAACATCGGTAAGAACGGGCATAGAGCTTATCTTCAAAACGACCATTTATGGCCTAATTGTTTTGTCATCAAACTAAAACCAAAGATAACTTTGCGGAGGTTGCAATGTGAGCCATAACAACAATGACGTATAATAGGCCTATCATGCTTGTTCTACTAGTAAAACCATTTCGAGAGTAAGCAGCATTTCATCTGCTTATGTTAACTTTTATCATGTATTCATCGAAGATGTTTTCCATCTTGAGATCAAGTTCTCGCTAATTCGAGTCGACTCGCATAGAGATGGCGTGCAGGCATCTCCTGCCGTTTATTCTGGGGTTTGTGCTCTTGCAAATTGCCTTGGTGTTGTCAGCACCAGCAACGTCTGGAAGATCTCGAAATTCGCCTTATGTACATGATGAATCATCAGAAGAAATGGCGAGTGAAATAAGAGAACCTGTAAGTAGCTTAATGGGTTAACACTATTTCAGTAACATTTTTAAACACGTTAAACCGTTAATGTGTTCAAATATTAACAATGTGTGTTTAAGGGATCCAAAATGAGCGTTTATTGCGTTTCGACAGTATTTTGTGGGACATGAGAGCACCTCAGACCTATCGAATTGCATTCTGAATACGAAGCATGTCTTTCTGATATCAAATAATTTTCATTTTTAAAAATCACAATATAATGTCAATTGAAAATTTTGACCTTTCATATTGAAGATATGGATTTTTTTCCCAAAAAGACCAATTTTTTTTTGGTGTTTTGGGAAAAAATCCATATCTTCAATACGAAAGGTCAAAATTTTCAATTGATCGTCGGCTTTTCATCCCACCTACATACACTTTAAGTATAAATCATCAGATTTATAAAGTTTACTTCAAGTACTGTTAAATATCAAAAATATCAATTTTAATGATTTGCCATAAAATGTGTATAAAATTGCGAATTTCAAAAATCAAAATTATTTGATATCAGAATGACATTCTTCGTATTCAGAATGCAATTCGATATGTCTGATGTGCTCTAATGTCCCAAAATAAATACTGTCCAAACGTTCATACCCCAGCCCTTAAATATTAACACTTTCACACATTTACTAAAATTAACACATTGACACTATGATTAAATGAGGATGTTAATTTTTAAACGCTTTAACACGTCAACAACACTCTCCAAGAACAAATGTTAATAGATTAACACTATTTGAGTAACACCTTTTAAACACATTAAACCGTTAATGTGTTCAAATATTATTTTGTGTTTATATTTTAACACACAATTGTATTCTAACATATGTTAATACATTAACGGTTTAACATGTTTATAAAGTGTTACTCAAATAGTGTTCCTAAATCTGTTAACACTTATTTTTGCTATGTTTCGATATAAACATCTCAAAAAAGTAAGTATCCCCCCTTCAATAATGACCAATTATTCAAAAAGGGCTATTGTATTACAAATCTGTAAAATGCGTTGGAAGCAGAATTTATTTCTGCGCATTTTGACACCTCATTTGATACGATAGCCCAGAAAACAATAAAACACCAGTCAATTTAATGTAGTGAGGTCCAGATTTGAAAGTTGCACTTACGTACAAATTTTTACAATGCAAAAACACTCAGATATCATAACACAGATTTCCTTCCATTGGGCTATTCCAGAAATTAACGGCACCTACCCTAAAGAAGACATGGGATTCCCAATAAGTTTGCGTTTTCCCATGTCTTCTTTAGTGAGGTCCAGATTTGAAAGTTGCCTATAACACTTACGTACAAATTTTTACAATGCAAAAACACTCAGATATCATAACACAGATTTCCTTCCATTGGGCTATTCCAGAAATTAACGGCACCTACCCTAAAGAAGACATGGGATTCCCAATAAGTTTGCGTTTTCCCATGTCTTCTTTAGGGGTAAAAAGCCGTCCTCAGCAATTGCGAGCATCAACATGCGAGGGGGGGTATACACCCCCCCCCCAAACCCACACACACACATTTGAACATGAGAGTCCGTGATCATTATTTTTAGAATCCAATTAAATATTCATAGCTGATTGATCATTGATTATCGGTTATCGACTATCGATTAACACCATCTCAAACGCTGCTTACCAGCGTGCTAAGGTAAGACTGTGATGAAATCCGTAGGCATGATACTCTATGCACTACTGCTGGCTATGATCTGACCTCATTGTTTACGAGGTCAGATCTTAAAAAAGATTAAGATTTTCCCATGTCTTCTTTAGGGGGTGGGCCAAAAATATCTGGATGCGCCCATTACACTGAATACAAAATCAATACAATGTACTGTCACTTTCAAATCTTGGGTTACATTGATTTAAATGTACGCTGTGACGTCAATATTTAGTCAATTGCTACATATGTATAAATTCTGCTTCCACACCACATTTCGCCAAAATACATTCTAGAAACGCTTGCTGTTAGAATAAGAAAAATTTTAATGCTAATTTATTGCACATTCTAGGGAAGCGTGGTTACCTTTTTAAAATAACCGAGTGAGAGGGTTTTCAAGAAAATGTTTTTCCTGTCAAAACTGAAGCATCCTCTGCATAAAAGAAAATATGAATATTAACTGCACATCATATATAACGATTCGTGATACCCAATTGTGGCACATTTGATGTCGTTTAAGAAGCAGAGAATTTTATTTCAATTTTATATACGCCAAAATATTTTTTTAATTGAGCAAAAATAAGGATAGAAAAAACGTTGAAAATCCTATGTGAATATTACATTAGACCCGGCAAAAGATTACTGTTTCGTTTTTATGGTAGGCCTAATCTAATCTTTTATTTCCTGAAAAAACATTTGGGGTCTAAAATGGAATTTTTATGTAATTGATAAAAACATCGAACGTGATACAAGAAAATGGTAGGTTTTCCTCTATAGTATTTTACTGACCATGGAAATGTACTGAGACACAAGCACGTGTCAAAATCGATATAATGTATTGTCCATACAGACGCCCAGTTATCACTGTTTATTATTGGATTTTTTTGTATAAAACACGCAGTTAACTTAATTGAGCGCTAATAATACACATAAATGTTTTTAGGCTAATAAAATTCCAAAATATGGTACGTTTTCTGCCTTTGCTTGTCACGTGGTAGGCCTATGTTGAAGTTGCGATTATACCTTCAAATAAGTTTCAAATGAATTCCAAGAAGACAAATGGCCGAGTGGTCTAAGGCGCTGGGTTCATAGTGTATCCAAAGCAGTCCGCCGCCGCCGTGAGTTCGAACCTCGCCTCCGCCAAACTTTAATGAAGTAAAATTAAAATTGAAATTTTACTTTAAAAAAATTTCATATTGGGGAAATGTGACTGGCAGAATTTATGTATGGCGTGGAGTGGTGTGTTCTGCTTCCAACGCATTTTACAGATTTGTAATACAATCACCCGTTTTTGAATAATGGTCATTATTTAAGGGGTTTAGTTAATTTTTTGAGATGTTTATATTGGTAGTGTTGGAATTGGGTGGAGTTCTGTGCTAATGAGACAATGATGCGGTTGTAATGTATATTTTATGTAGAGGGTATTGAAGGGGCGTGGTCCGATTTTTCATGTTTTGTTTCTATCTTACACATATGTGACCCCTCGGCACAACTGAGCCCTGAAGTCGCCAATCATCATTTTTGAGATATTCAACCAAAATATTCTGCTTGAAATTAGCTTTAAAATGATGTATATCATGTCTATAGTACTTGACATTTAAGTAGTGAAAAATCAATAAAACAGTCAATAAATCCTTTGTTTCCTATTGTTTATTGTTAAGTTCGATGGAGCATATCTCAATAGTGGCACTGGCGACATCCGGGCTCAGTTGTGCCGAGGGGTCACATATATCCCAATGACGCAGGCAGTTACATGCCATATGAAAATGCTTGTTCTCCGAATGTTTTCAATTGTGATTTTTTTGTTGCTGAAAGTTGCTGGCAATTTTGTTTAAATATTCAAATTGCTAAAAAATACCAGGTTTTATCAGAATTTTTTACTTTTTTGAAAATAATTATAACCAGATTTAAATAGCCCTAAATCCAAGGCATCAAGGCTCTTTACAGAACAAAATTAAAAATTCACCTTAAAAAGTTCGCTAAATTTACACTACCTTAAAAGTATGCCTACACATCATTAAAAGTATGGACAAATAACATGATGAACAGTCACCATATACAGTATAAGTGAAAAGGCAATCAGAATAAACGCAAATTAATTAAAGCAACTGAGTATAATATCATGATTAGAAGAAATTGCGCGCTTTTTAAGGTCTTCTTTTACGATTTTATCAGCATATCCCAGTAGATGAGTAAAATTGAATAATTATGTGATTTGACTGCACGAACGCAATTTTTTTTATAATCAAATGATCACTTGCATTAAAGAATATGTATTGGGCTATTCCAGAAAATGAGTGCACACACTCTATAGAGGGGTAAATTTTCAATAAAAGAAATGTCTCAATTTCCAAGTTTACTTTCTGCATGTTCTGAAAAGACTGGAATTCCAGTTGCCAATGTTACTTGAAAAAGCTTGGAAATCCAATTAAATGAAGGAAAAATCACGGAAATGTCCAAAATGAGCTCTCAAGTTGAGGATTTCTGATTTTAAACTATTAGTGACTGGATTTTTCGCCTTTTGGACACTTTAAAAGTCTGGATTTCAACAATCATGACTGGACAAAAAATCCGGAAATCCAAACTCTTCTATAGGGGGGTGCATGGAAATAGCCCAGTACCATGCAGTAATTCGTTGATATTAAATACCTCTTTTCTCTTTTCAGCTTGAAGATACCAGTCACGAGCTCAATGGTAACCATGGTAACGCTGCATCACATCACGCACCAAATCAGCACAACGAGGATCTTTATAATCGATTCAGAATTCTACGCTTTCTGCAAGCTGAGAATCTTCTTCCTTGTGACGATGGGCAACCCTGTCATCCTCTCAATACAATCCTTCAACAACATGCCAACAACCCAGATGATGTCATGGATATCTTGGACACTATCGATGCAAATGACTACCAGTATGCTGAGGAAGCTGAACCATGTGATACCGGGGCGTGTCCCCCTATCAACCATCCTCCAAAACCAACTATCCCATGGCATGTTGTGATTACGCTGCCACAGGCAGATCCATCAGAATCGACTTCAGTGAAGTCTACTCCACCCATATCATCAGGTTCTCCAAAAGCACCTGAACCGCCCACGAATCCTCCTCCGACCTCCAAAATGACATCTAATTCTGATTGTGCTCCAGGACAATGCCCGATATCTCCGAAGATGTCGACATACCCTAAACCAATCACGGACGTACTAGAAATTACACAAGACTCTGACATTACTTCACCCGCTCCGACATTTCAACTTCAAACTACGACGAAAGTAACGTCGGCACCGACAACGACAATAATTGCTCCTAAAACTAAACCTGATTGTTATCCTGGTCAGTGTCCAACAACAAACGTCCCAACGACACCTAATCAAAGTACACCACTGACTTCTAAAGTCAGGTCAACTGAAGTTAGTGAAACTACCAGACCAGTGACGTCACAATCGCTGACCCCTTATACCCTAACTTTAACAATGAAACCAACAACATCAATTAAAACTACCACCGCAACTACTACTCTATCATCTACGATAACAACATCCAAACCGACTACACAGTATTCTACTAAATCTGAATCAACCACGAAACCACAGAGTACCACTGGAAAGTTCACCACTTCTGCCACAACTTCGTCAGTAAAACCAATAACATCAGTTTTGACATCCACCGTAACCACGGCGACTTCAAAACCGACAACTACACAATCTGTAACTACCACGAGACCCCAGATTACAACTGCAAAGACCTCACCAGTCGCCACTTCATTATCCAGAACAACATATCCACCGATTATCACAACCAGTACAACAACAAAGTTAGCAACTACGACGATGCCCCTGATAACCACTGCAACCTTACCATCAACCTCGATGTCCAGAGCAACAACTCCACCAAGAGTGCCATCAACATCAGCTGAACAATCTGAGACTACCACGAAGGCGATAACGACTTCCACAAAAGACAGTGGCAGTGACGAATCTTCCAGTAAAGAGAGTGGCAGTAAAAGTGGCAGTAAAAGTGGCAGTAAAAGTGGCAGTAAAAGTGGCAGCAAAAGTGGCAGTAAAAGTGGCAGCAAAAGTGGCAGTAAAAGTGGCAGTGAAAGTGGCAGCAAAAGTGGCAGTAAAAGTGGCAGTGAAAGTGGCAGCAAAAGTGGCAGTAAAAGTGGCAGCAAAAGTGGCAGTAAAAGTGGTAAAAGTGGCAGTAAAAGTGGCAGCAAAAGTGGCAGTAAAAGTGGCAGTAAAAGTGGCAGCAAAAGTGGCAGTAAAAGTGGCAGCAAAAGTGGCAGCAAAAGTGGCAGTAAAAGTGGCAGCAAAAGTGGCAGCAAAAGTGGCAGTAAAAGTGGCAGCAAGTCTTCAAGCAAGGAAAGCGGAGGAAGTACGAAAAAGTCTTCAGAAAATAACAGCAAAGACACTAAAAGTAGCGAAGAAAGTAAAGAGAGTAAGGGAAGTAGTGGTAAAGATACAAAGAGTAGCAAAAGTAAGGAGAGTGGTAGTAAAGAGAGTAAGAGCAAGAGTAAAGAGAGTAAAAGTAAAGGGAGGAAAAGTAAAGGGAGTAATCAAAGAAGAGCGGAAGCAAAAGCAAAAAGAGTAAAAGCAAATCTAAGGAAAGCGGTAGCAAGAGTAAACGAGATGCTTCAAGGGATAAGAGAAGCACGTCTAAAGATCACCATGGAGATTACCTGGCAAAATGGAGACCAGTTGATATTCCTTAAGGTGTATGTACATTTTTACCACTTACGCAACAATTTGCTCCAATCTGGTCCTATCAGGACGTGTAGTGAGTGCGTTTGTCATTCTATATAGGCATCTTATTCTGAGTCCAATAGCTTGATTTGACTTCTAAATATGGCAATTCATTGCTATCACCATGCAGTCTGTATGTCACTTTGGAAAAAATGGCTTGTTCCGACGGATCTGCACTCGACCGGCTTCTTAAAGTAATAATGTAAGATATTTTTTCAGAATTTACCTTTATTTTTTTCAAAACCGATTTTTTGGCATATTTGTAATACTTACACATGTTCTAACTTAAATCTATGAGCAAGCTGTCAAATTCGTCCTATTTGTAGTAAAACGGGACGATTTTCTGTTGGTCCGACATAAAGTCATAATTTTTTTAGATTATGACTTTATGTCGGCCACGATCGCAAACCGTAGTCTCGTACAAAACTAGCTTGGTTACGTTCCCTCCACATGTGGAGGGAGCGTAACCAAACTGGCCGCGTAGGAGACTAACTCTGAAGCCGCACTCGCTGTCCTAATCCAAATAGTGCGAGATGTTTCGAGTGATAGAGGTGAAGTTTATGGTGTTTTTTCTTTGCAAATTCCCAATGTGTTTCGCGTCCAAATGTATTGAAAACTTTCATAATGATTGTATATTATCATTTTAGAAGAAAAAAGAAAAATCTAAAAATTTAAAAAGATCGTACATTAAGGCTTTAAATAACCGAACCAAACTATCGGTATTGACTCTCGTCACGTATTATTATCACAGCAATGTAAACATGGTGTTGCCGGCCTAACATACATTATGATGACGCTAGCGCTAACATGGCTAACATAGCTGAAATCGCATATCAACACATCTTCCCCTTTGACGGAAAAGATAAAGTTCAGCAAAACTTTTGAAAGTTCACAAATTCTTTTGAAAGTTCTCAAATATTAAGAGTTATTTCAGTTCTGCTGAATCCTTGCATTTGAGCTGTTTTCCATAAAACGCTTCACAAATATGTATTTCTAATTCTGTGCAGTGCAAAATAAACTCCTCAACAAAAGTTTGGAAAGTTTTTTCAAACATGTGTATCTCAAATTATTTGTAACATTTTCATATCGTATTGCATATCAATGGATAGCTACAATACTCCCCTTTACAATGACACCACGTTTGAATCAATCACGTTTTTCACGGCTGAGTACACGCCTTGTGAATGTAGTGTGGTCACAAACCGAATTTGCCAAATTGACCATTATTCTGTGCAGCAAGCTGCAATCCCATATCTTCACAATATGGGACCTAATGCAATCCTCCAAGATGACACCGCTCGCCCCACAGATCCACTGTAGTCAACGACTACCTACAGAATATGGGAGTAGAGCCAAAATGGCCTGCCATCAGGTCAGACCAGGGGGCCAGACCTCGACCCGATTAAACACTTGTGGGACCAGCTTGATCGTGCTGTGCGTGCCAGAGAAGCCCGGCAGAGAAGCCCATATGCAACCACATTGAATGATCTGTGACGAATCCTTGTTGAAGAATGGACTGCCATGCCACAGTAACGTGTAACCAGGTCGGTGAGCAGCATGAGGAGAAGGTGCCTGACTATTGTTGCTGCCTGTGGTTTTCCCCCGCTATTGAGGTTACTGGCTAGCGTTGTTTGAACACAGAATAATGGTCAATTTGGTAAATTCTGTTTGAGACCTCACTACATTCACAAGGCGTGTACTCAGCCGCAAAACATGTTATTGTTTCAAATGGGCGTCATTGTAAAGGGGAGCATGATGCAGTCATGTCTACAGTAGAATTCATCTCGACCTTTGCAGGACTTAACCCCATTAAAAGCTATTAAACCAAGATAACACTCATTGAAACAGCTCAACTGATTAAATTGGATCTTCTCTGGTTGTGCACAAGTGACTGTTTTCATGTGCGATATCGCAATAAAGCTGGTATTCATAGCTTCAGTTGGGTAACCGATTATAAAGGAAACGAAAGGAAACAATGTTATGTGTGGCTTTGTTCACGAAATCAGACAATCCTCATTTCAAATATATAGTTTTGGTTTCTCTTTTGTTCAGAAACCAAAAATCAAGGGATTAAAAAGTAGAGCTGATCTGATCTGCAATCATAACACTATTATGCTGGGAGGACATAGTATAGGGTATATAACCAGAAGTATACAATAGCCTATTGTGCTAACATAATTATTATCATGATTGATATCGGAAATCTATCCGCGGACGACAGTTGATGCTCTCTGTCGAAGGTAGGTGGCATATTACACTCACGAGTTCTAGGCCTAGAAATCATATACATGCGCGTATACTGAAGGATGGGGTGGGGTGGGGAATTTGTTTGTTTGTATGAAACATAAACGATGCATGGAGATGATTTGATTATGAATTAGTTTATTATCCCCGGGAAGCACAACCCATACCTCTTTAAGAGGGGGCTCCCCTCCCTATATAACCACCTATTTCCTAAATTACCCCTTTCCCCTCCTCCTCCCCTACATTCGATATCTTCATCTCGAGCTCTCCTCCCCTTCTCTTTCACTTCCAATGCTCTCTCTCATATGTTTTCTCTCTCCCGGCCCATATCCCCTTGCCCTCCAACCCCCCCCCCCCCCCACACACACACACACACACCCCAATCTTCTCCCCTCTATCTGCTACTTTTTGCAGTAAAATTGCTTCAGTAAAAGTCATTAGGTTATTAGAGGTCATATAATGGCCTTCCATCGATTCTGGTACATGGGATTAAGGACATGAATCGATTTTGTTTATAGCACCTATACAATTACAGTAGTGGACCCTTTTGTAATGTCGAATGCAAATATTTCGATGGTCTATATATTTTCACAGTGAAATCAGCTTAGGCTATTTCGTAGTCTCAAGCCAATGCTTTCAAACTAAATCAATGCTTTCAAATGTAGACTGTTTTGTTCGACTTCTCTGCTCGTGAATATTGCACTGCGAAATTTAAACATTTCTTTTGTATACTTAGATCAGGTAACTCGAAAATCCTGTAATTTTATTCGTCACACCACTTATAAGAAACTGAAACCAAAACCGAAACTACCTGTCACAAATGTTTAGTTTTAAACAAAAGGTAGAAACAAAGAGTTCGATATCTAGTGATTCAAGTGGTTAGGCAGGACAATAGGAAACCACATGACCAAAACCAAAACCAAAACTAAAACTATATATTTGAAATGAGGCAATGTCGTGCTTTTTGTAAACCAGCATTCTTGAAAATGAGCAACATAATGATTTTTGACTTAACACGGTTTAGAAATAATTTCTTCATATTTTTGGTGTTATCTGTCGTTTACATGTCCTTCCTAAAACACAAAAGTACGACCCTCTCCAAACACCTAAATTAGCTAAAAATTTAGGACATGTTACAAAACTTTATTTTCTAGAACCTATTTAGAATAATTTAAATGTAGCTTTTACCGGTTTTTTTGTGGCATCCTTCAGAAGTGAGCGGTCCGATACCAATATTTTCGGTCGAATCTCCATTTAAATAACACGGGGAGTTGGCTAGCTATGCCTTGCCCTCACTCATATTTTACAAAAGTGCGACCATTTCTGAACATCTAACCTAGCTGTAATTTTAGGTCATGTTAGAGAAATATATTTGCTAGAAGTTTTGGAGAATAAATAAAATATTGGCTGGTTATTTTTCACACAGTGATGTTAACTAGGCAAGTGTCCATTCTCCCAACATACATCATTTGTAGGGTCACGCGTCAATGGTGAGAGCACTGTGTATTGTGTATAGGAAAACGGACAGTAACTGCAGTATGGTATTGTAGCTATTCATTGATATGCAACACGATATGAATATGGTACAAATAATTTGAGATACAGATGCTTGAAAAAACTTTCCAAACTTTTGTTGAGGAGTTTATTTTGCACTGTTCAGGATCCAATTAAGTATTAGATTTAAAATTAAATCTTAGGGCTACAGATTTAAAATTATTAAATATTATTAAATAATTTTTACTTCATCATGTAGCGGCGAATTTTTTCTTTCTAATACATCAGTCCCGATCAAAAAGTTTAAAGCGACAGTACATATTCATCACTTTCCGCATCTGCCTGTTTCTCTATTTTTATTTCTTTTCCTCCCTTTTTTAAATAGCGCGCCAGATGACGATTTTTTTAAATCACGCAGAGTACCGTAGCCGTGCGCGTTTTAGGATTTTTTTACTATATAGGCCTATCTGCTGAAGATAGCATTTAGAATCTCACCCTGATTCATTGCATCTTTCTACTCTGGAAGCAACGTTTTACATAATTTCCTCTAAATTTAAAGCAATATAAGAAAAATGTACACTCTAAATTTCAAGGGTTTAAAATAAATCCTAAAGGATTGTGTTCAGGAACCAATTAAGTATTAGATTTAAATTAAATCTTAGGGCTACAGATTTAAAATTATTCTTTTAAAGCTATTTTTACCTCTTCCTCTCCCCCTCCTCTTTTTTCTTTTTTAATAGCGTGGCATTATGCCGAATGCCGATTTCTTTTTAAATCGCGCAGAGTAGCCATGCGTTGATTATGCCTATCTACTGAAGATAGCATTTAGAATCTCACCCTGATTCATTGCATCTTTCTACTCTGGAAGCAACGTTTTACATAATTTCCTCTAAATTTAAAGCGATATAAGAAAAATGTACACAAAATTTCAAGGGTTTAAAATAAATCCTAAAGGATTGTGTTCAGGAACCAATTAAGTATTAGATTTAAAATTAAATCTTAGGGCTACAGATTTAAAATTATTCTTTTAAAGCTATTTTTACCTCTTCTTCTCCCCCTCCTTTTTTCTCTTTTAATAGCGTGGCATTATGCCGCATGCCGATTTATTTTTAAATCGCGCAGAGTAGCCGTGCGTTGATTATGCCTATCTACTGAAGATAGCATTTAGAATCTCATCCCGATTCATTGCATCTTTCTACTCTAGAAGTAACGTTTTACATTTATTTCTCTAAATTTTTACTTCATCATGTAGCGGCGAATTTTTTCTTTCTAATACATCAGTCCCGATCAAAAAGTTTAAAGCGACAGTACATATTCATCACTTTCCGCATCTGCCTGTTTCTCTATTTTTATCTCTTTTTCCTCCCTTTTTTAAATAGCGCGCCAGATGACGATTTTTTTTAAATCACGCAGAGTACCGTAGCCGTGCGCGTTTTAGGATTTTTTTCACTATAGGCCTATCTGCTGAAGATAGCATTTAGAATCTCACCCTGATTCATTGCATCTTTCTACTCTGGAAGCAACGTTTTACATAATTTCCTCTAAATTTAAAGCGATATAAGAAAAATGTACACTCTAAATTTCAAGGGTTTAAAATAAATCCTAAAGGATTGTGTTCAGGAACCAATTAAGTATTAGATTTAAAATTAAATCTTAGGGCTACAGATTTAAAATTATTCTTTTAAAGCTATTTTTACCTCTTCCTCCCCCCTCCTTTTTTTTTCTTTTTTTAATAGCGTGGCATTATGCCGAATGCCGATTTCTTTTTAAATCGCGCAGAGTAGCCGTGCGTTGATTATGCCTATCTACTGAAGATAGCATTTAGAATCTCATCCCGATTCATTGCATCTTTCTACTCTAGAAGTAACGTTTTACATTTATTTCTCTAAATTTTACTTCATCATGTAGCGGCGAATTTTTTCTTTCTAATACATCAGTCCCGATCAAAAAGTTTAAAGCGACAGTACATATTCATCACTTTCCGCATCTGCCTGTTTCTCTATTTTTATCTCTTTTTCCTCCCTTTTTTAAATAGCGCGCCAGATGACGATTTTTTTTTAAATCACGCAGAGTACCGTAGCCGTGCGCGTTTTAGGATTTTTTTTCACTATAGGCCTATCTGCTGAAGATAGCATTTAGAATCTCACCCTGATTCATTGCATCTTTCTACTCTGGAAGCAACGCTTTACATAATTTCCTCTAAATTTAAAGCGATATAAGAAAAATGTACACTCTAAATTTCAAGGGTTTAAAATAAATCCTAAAGGATTGTGTTCAGGAACCAATTAAGTGTTAGATTTAAAATTAAATCTTAGGGCTACAGATTTAAAATTATTCTTTTAAAGCTATTTTTACTTCTTCCTCTCCCCCCCTCCTCTTTTTTCTTTTTTAATAGCGTGGCATTAAATGCCGAATGCCGATTTCTTTTTAAATCGCGCAGAGTAGCCGTGCGTTGATTATGCCTATCTACTGAAGATAGCATTTAGAATCTCATCCCGATTCATTGCATCTTTCTACTCTAGAAGTAACGTTTTACATTTATTTCTCTAAATTTTTACTTCATCATGTAGCGGCGAATTTTTTCTTTCTAATACATCAGTCCCGATCAAAAGTTTAAAGCGACAGTACATATTCATCACTTTCCGCATCTGCCTGTTTCTCTATTTTTATCTCTTTTTCCTCCCTTTTTAAATAGCGCGCCAGATGACGATTTTTTTAAATCACGCAGAGTACCGTAGCCGTGCGCGTTTTAGGATTATTTTTCACTATAGGCCTATCTGCTGAAGATAGCATTTAGAATCTCACCCTGATTCATTGCATCTTTCTACTCTGGAAGCAACGTTTTACATAATTTCCTCTAAATTCCTCATCACTTTTTACGCACTGAATCCTTCCATTTTGCCCTCTGAATTATCATCATCTAGTACGCGTGTTAGGCAATGTTACTTTGGAACATTATTATTTTGAATGTTTTTTTGCTTTCCTTGCTATCTTCTGTAGATAGCATTTACGGCCTTGATTCATACCTCTATTTTTTTTCTTTATGTTTAATGATTTTTTTTAATGATATGACTGTGAAAAGCAGTGCTTGCACTGATCAGGGTTTACCCTCGTTAAAGATGTCATTAAATAAAATAAATAAAATAAATAAATAAAATAAATAAAATAAACTGTCTACCGAAGATAGCAATCATGCCGGGTTTATATGAGACAAAATGTAATTTTTGCGTCCTGAATGAATCATCATTGTTTTTTTTTGTTTTTTTTGTTTGTTTTTTTTGTTTGTTTTTTTGGTAAACTTCTTCATTTTAACATTTCTTTATAGCTTTGCATTCGGCCTAATGCCGATTTTTTTTCCTAGGCGCGCGGCAAATTAATGCCGTTTTACCGGCCCCGGGAATTTACGCACTGAATCCTTCCATTCTGCCTTCTGAATTATCATCATCTAGAACGCGTGTTAGGCAATGTTATTTTGGAACATTATTATTTTGAATGTTTTTTGCTTTCCTTTCTATCTTCTGTAGATAGCATTTAGGGCCTTAATTCAGACCTCTTTTAATGATATGACTGTCTACCGAAGATAGTAAGCATGCCGGGTTTATATGAGACAAAAAGTAATTTTTTGCGTATACTGAATGAATCATCATTGTTTTTTGTTTTGTTTTGTTTTTGTTTTGTTTTTGTTTTTTGTTTTTGTTTTGCTTATTATTTTCTTTCCTTCATCATCTCTGCTATATAAGTACCGTTTTAAATTTTGGTCAACTTCTTCATTTTAACATTTCTTTATAGCTTTGCATTCGGCCTAATGCCGATTTTTTTTCCTAGGCGCGCGGCAAATTAATGCCGTTTTACCGGCCCCAGGATTTTACGCACTGAATCCTTCCATTTTGCCCTCTGAATTATCATCATCTAGAACGCGTGTTAGGCAATGTTATTTTGGAACATTATTATTTTGAATGTTTTTTGCTTTCCTTGCTATCTTCTGTAGATAGCATTTAGGGCCTTGATTCAGACCTCTAATTTTTTTCTTTATGTTTAATGATTTTTTTAATGATATGACTGTCTACCGAAGATAGCAATCATGCCGGGTTTATATGAGACAAAAAGTAATTTTTTGCGTACTGAATGAATCATCATTGTTTTTTTATTTTATTTTGTTTTCGTTTTGTTTTTGTTTTTTGTTTTGTTTATTATTTTCTTTCCTTCATCATCTCTGCTATATAAGTACAGTTTTAAATTTTGGTCAACTTCTTCATTTTAACATTTCTTTATAGCTTTGCATTCGGCCTAATGCCGATTTTTTTTCCTAGGCGCGCGGCAAATTAATGCCGTTTTACCGGCCCCTGGATTTTACGCACTGAATCCTTCCATTTTGCCCTCTGAATTATCATCATCTAGAACGCGTGTTAGGCAATGTTATTTTGGAACATAATTATTTTGAATGTTTTTTGCTTTCCTTGCTATCTTCTGTAGATAGCATTTAGGGCCTTGATTCATACCTCTAATTTTTTTCTTTATGTTTAATGATATGACTGTCTACCGAAGATAGAAATCATGCCGGGTTTATATGAGACAAAAAGTAATTTTTTGCGTACTGAATAAATCATCATTGTTTTTTGTTTTGTTTTTTGTTTTGTTTTGTTTTTGTTTTTTCTTTTTTGTTTTATTTATTATTTTCTTTCCTTCATCATCTCTGCTATATTAGTACCGTTTTAAATTTTGGTCAACTTCTTCATTTTAACATTTCTTTATAGCTTTGCATTCGGCCTAATGCCGATTTTTTTTCCTAGGCGCGCGGCAAATTAATGCCGTTTTACCGGCCCCGGGATTTTACGCACTGAATCCTTCCATTTTGCCCTCTGAATTATCATCATCTAGAACGCGTGTTAGGCAATGTTATTTTGGAACATTATTATTTTGAATGTTTTTTGCTTTCCTTGCTATCTTCTGTAGATAGCATTTACGGCCTTGATTCATACCTCTTTTAATGATATGACTGTCTACCGAAGATAGTAATCATGCCGGGTTTATATGAGACAAAAAGTAATTTTTTGCGTACTGAATGAATCATCATTGTTTTTTGTTTTGTTTTGTTTTTGCTTTGTTTTTGTTTTTTCTTTTTGTTTTGCTTATTATTTTCTTTCCTTCATCATCTCTGCTATATAAATACCGTTTTAAATTTTGGTCAACTTCTTCATTTTAACATTTCTTTATAGCTTTGCATTCGGCCTAATGCCGATTAATGCCGTTTTACCGGCCCCGGGATTTTACGCACTGAATCCTTCCATTTTGCCTTCTGAATTATCATCATCTAGAACGCGTGTTAGGCAATGTTATTTTGAACATTAGTATTTTGAATGTTTTTGCTTTCCTTGCTATCTTCTGTAGATAGCATTTAGGGCCTTGATTCATACCTCTTTTTTTCATTTTTCTTTATATTTAATGATTTTTTTAATGATATGACTGTCTACCGAAGATAGCAATCATGCCGGTTTTATGAGACAAAAAGTATTTTTTGCGTACTGAATGAATCATCATTGTTTTTTGTTTTGTTTTGTTTTTGTTTTTTGTTTTTTAACAGTCAGGGTGAGATTCTAAATGCTATCTTCAGCAGATAGGCCTGTAGAGAAAAAAAATACTAAAACGCGCACGGCTACGGTACTCTGCGTGATTTAAAAAAAAATCGTCATCTGGCGCGCTATTTAAAAAAGGGAGGAAAAAGAGATAAAAATAGAGAAACAGGCAGATGCGGAAAGTGATGAATATATACTGTCGCTTTAAACTTTTTGATCGGTACTGATGTATTAGAAAGAAAATATTCGCCGCTACATGATGTAGCTACAAGATAGTGTTCAGAATGTAAAACGTACTTCTAGAGTAGAAAGATGCAATGAATCGGGATGAGATTCGAAATGCTATCTTCAGTAGATAGGCATAATCAACGCACGGCTACTCTGCGCGATGTAAAAAGAAATCGGCATTCGGCATAATGCCACGCTATTAAAAAAGAAAAAAGAGGAGGGGGGGAGAGGAAGAGGTAAAAATAGCTTTAAAAGAATAATTTTAAATCTGCAGCCCTATGATTTAATTTTAAATCTAATACTTAATTGGTTCCTGAACACAATCCTTTAGGATTTATTTTAAACCATTGAAATTTAGAGTTCCATTCCTTCCATTTTGCCCTCTGAATTATCATCATATAGAACTCGTGTTAGGCAATGTTATTTTGGAACATTATTATTTTGAATGTTTTTTGCTTTCCTTCCTATCTTCTGTAGATAGCATTTAGGGCATTGATTCATACCTCTATTTTTTTTCTTTATGTTTAATGATTTTTTTAATGATATGACTGTCTACCGAAGATAGCAATCATGCCGGGTTTATATGAGACAAAAAGTAATTGTTTGCGTACTGAATGAATCATCATTGTTTTTTGTTTTGTTTTTGTTTTGTTTTTTCTTTTTTGTTTTATTTATTATTTTCTGTCCTTCATTATCTCTGCTATTTTTTTCCTAGGCGCGCGGCAAATTAATGCCGTTTTACCGGCCCGGGATTTTACGCACTGAATCCTTCCATTTTGCCCTCTGAATTATCATCATCTAGAACGCGTGTTAGGCAATGTTATTTTGGAACATTATTATTTTGAATGTTTTTTTGCTTTCCTTGCTATTTCTGTAGATAGCATTTAGGGCCTTGATTCATACCTCTAATTTTTTTTCTTTATGTTTAATGATTTTTTTAATGATATGACTGTCTACCGAAGATAGCAATCATGCCGGGTTTATATGAGACAAAAAGTAATATTTTGCGTACTGAATGAATCATCATTGTTTTTTGTTTTGTTTTGTTTTTGTTTTGTTTTTTCTTTTTTGTTTTGTTTATTATTTTCTTTCCTTCATCATCTCTGCTATATAAATACCGTTTTAAATTTTGGTCAACTTCTTCATTTTAACATTTCTTTATAGCTTTGCATTCAGCCTAATGCCGATTAATGCCGTTTTACCGGCCCCGGGATTTTACGCACTGAATCCTTCCATTTTGCCCTCTAAATTATCATCATCTAGAACGCGTGTTAGGCAATGTTATTTTGGAACATTATTATTTTGAATGTTTTTTGCTTTCCTTGCTATCTTCTGTAGATAGCATTTAGGGCCTTGATTCATACCTCTATTTTTTTTCTTTATGTTTAATGTATTTTTTTAATGATATGACTGTCTACCGAAGATAGCAATCATGCCGGGTTTATATGAGACAAAAAGTAATTGTTTGCGTACTGAATGAATCATCATTGTTTTTTGTTTTGTTTTGGTTTTGTTTTTTCTTTTTTGTTTTATTTATTATTTTCTTTCCTTCATTATCTCTGCTATATACGTACAGTTTTAAATTTTTGTCAAATTCTTCATTTTAACATTTCTTTATAGCTTTGCATTCGGCCTAATGCCGATTTTTTTTTCCTAGGCGCGGCAAATTAATGCCGTTTTACCGGCCCCGGGATTTTACGCACTGAATCTTTCCATTTTGCCCTCTGAATTATCATCATCTAGAACGCGTGTTAGGCAATGTTATTTTGGAACATTATTATTTTGAATGTTTTTTGCTTTCCTTGCTATCTTCTGTAGATAGCATTTAGGGCCTTGATTCATACCTCTATTTTTTTTTTTCTTTATGTTTAATGATTTTTATTTAATGATATGACTGTCTACCGAAGATAGCAATCATGCCGGGTTTATATGAGACAAAAAGTAATTTTTTGCGTACTGAATGAATCATCATTGTTTTTTGTTTTGTTTTGTTTTTGTTTTGTTTTTGTTTTTTGTTTTTTCTTTTATTTATTATTTTCTTTCCTTCATTATCTCTGATATATACGTACATGTACAGTTTTAAATTTTGGTCAAATTCTTCATTTTAACATTTCTTTATAGCTTTTCATTCGGCCTAATGCCGATTTTTTTTCCTAGGCGCGCGGCAAATTAATGCCGTTTTACCGGCCCCGGGATTTTACGCACTGAATCCTTCCATTTTGCCCTCTGAATTATCAGCATCTAGAACGCGTGTTAGGCAATGTTATTTTGGAACATTATTATTTTGAATGTTTTTTTGCTTTCCTTGCTATTTCTGTAGATAGCATTTAGGGCCTTGATTCATACCTCTAATTTTTTTTTCTTTATGTTTAATGATTTTTTTTAATGATATGACTGTCTACCGAAAATAGCAATCATGCCGGGTTTATATGAGACAAAAAGTAATATTTTGCGTACTGAATGAATCATCATTGTTTTTTGTTTTGTTTTGTTTTTGTTTTGTTTTTTCTTTTTTGTTTTGTTTAATGTTTATTATTTTCTTTCCTTCATCATCTCTGCTATATAAGTACAGTTTTAAATTTTGGTCAACTTCTTCATTTTAACATTTCTTTATAGCTTTGCATTCGGCCTAATGCCAATTAATGCCGTTTTACCGGCCCCGGGATTTTACGCACTGAATCCTTCCATTTTGCCGTCTGAATTATCATCATATAGAACGCGTGTTAGGCAATGTTATTTTGGAACATTAGTATTTTGAATGTTTTTTTCTTTCCTTGCTATTTATTGTAGGTTGCATTTAGGGCCTTGATTCATACCTCTATTTTTTTTTTCTTTATGTTTAATTTTTTTTTAATGATATGACTGTCTACCGAAGATAGCAATCATGCCGGGTTTATATGAGACAAAAAGTATTTTTTGCGTACTGAATGAATCATCATTGTTTTTTGTTTTGTTTTGTTTTTGTTCTTGTTTTTTCTTTTTGTTTTGTTTATTATTTTCTTTCCTTCATCATCTCTGCTATATAAGTACCGTTTTAAATTTAGGTAAACTTCTTCATTTTAACATTTCTTTATAGCTTTGCATTCGGCCTAATGCCGATTTTTTTTCCTAGGCGCGCGACAAATTAATGCCGTTTTACCGGCCCCGGGATTTTACGCACTGAATCCTTCCATTTTGCCCTCTGAATTATCATCATCTAGAACGCGTGTTAGGCAATGTTATTTTGGAACATTATTATTTTGAATGTTTTTTGCTTTCCTTGCTATCTTCTGTAGATAGCATTTAGGGCCTTGATTCATACCTCTAGTTTTTTTCTTTATGTTTAATGATTTTTTTTAATGATATGACTGTCTACCAAAGATAGCAATCATGCCGGGTTTATATGAGACAAAAAGTAATTTTTTGAGTACTGAATGAATCATCATTGTCCTTTATTTTGTTTTGTTTTTGTTTTTTCTTTTTTGTTTTATTTTTTTTTTTCTTTCCTTCATCATCTCTGCTATATAAGTACAGTTTTAAATTTTGGTCAACTTCTTCATTTTAACATTTCTTTATAGCTTTGCATTCGGCCTCATGCCGATTTTTTTTCCTTGGCGCGCGGCAAATTAATGCCGTTTTACCGGCCCCGGGATTTTACGCACTGAATCCATCCATTTTGCCCTCTGAATTATCATCATCTAGAACGCGTGTTAGGCAATGTTATTTTGGAACATTATTATTTTGAATGTTTTTTGCTTTCCTTTCTATCTTCTGTAGATAGCATTTAGGGCCTTGATTCAGACCTCTAATTTCGTTCTTTATGTTTAATGATTTTTTTTAATGATATGACTGTCTACCGAAGATAGCAATCATGCCGGGTTTATATGAGACAAAAAGTAATTTTTTGCGTACTGAATGAATCATCATTGTTTTTTGTTTTGTTTTGTTTTGTTTTTGTTTTTGTTTTTGTTTTTGTTTTTGTTTTGTTTTTGTTTTGTTTTTGTTTTTTGTTTTATTCATTATTTTCTTTCCTTCATCATCTCTGCTATATAAGTACAGTTTTAAATTTTGGTCAACTTCTTCATTTTAACATTTCTTTATAGCTTTGCATTCGGCCTAATGCCGATTTTTTTCCCTAGGCGCGCGGCAAATTAATTAGAGAATAAACGATAGGAATTTTCATTTTGCCTATCCTCTACCGTGTGATAGACGACAGGCAGGTCCAATATTTTGAGTAGTGGATGCCGGCACAGCTGGTATCCACTACGATAAAAATATTCATTTTAACATTTCTTTATAGCTTTGCATTCAGCCTAATGCCGATTTTGTTTCCTAGGCGCGCGGCAAATTAATGCCGTTTTACCGGCCCCGGGATTTTACGCACTGAATCCTTCCATTTTGCCCTCTAAATTATCATCATCTAGAACGCGTGTTAGGCAATGTTATTTTGGAACATTATTATTTTGAATGTTTTTTGCTTTCCTTGCTATCTTCTGTAGATAGCATTTAGGGCCTTGATTCATACCTCTAATTTTTTTTCTATATGTTTAATGATATGACTGTCTACCGAAGATAGCAATCATGCCGGGTTTATATGAGACAAAAAGTAATTTTTTGCGTACTGAATGAATCATCATTGTTTTTTTGTTTTGTTTTGTTTTTGTTTTTTCTTTTTTGTTTTATTTATTATTTTCTTTCCTTCATCATCTCTGCTATATAAGTACAGTTTTAAATTTTGGTCAACTTCTTCATTTTAACATTTCTTTATAGCTTTGCATTCGGCCTAATGCCGATTTTTTTTTCCTAGACGCGCGGCAAATTAATGCCGTTTTACCGGCCCTGGGATTTTACGCACTGAATCCTTCCATTTTGCCCTCTGAATTATCATCATCTAGAACGCGTGTTAGGCAATGTTATTTTGGAACATTATTATTTTGAATGTTTTTTTACTTCCCTTGCTATCTTCTGTAGATAGCATTTAGGGCCTTGATTCAGACTTCTAATTTTTTTCTTTATGTTTACTGATTTTTTTTTAATGATATGACTGTCTACCGAAGATAGCAATCATGCCGGGTTTATATGAGACAAAAAGTATTTTTTTTGCGTACTGAATGAATCATCATTGTTTTTTGTTTTGTTTTGTTTTTTGTTTTTTGCTTTGTTTATTGTTTTTGTTTTTTGCTTTGTTTATTATTTTCTTTCCTTCATCATCTCTGCTATATAAGTACCGTTTTAAATTTTGGTCAACTTCTTCATTTTAACATTTCTTTATAGCTTTGCATTCGGCCTAATGCCGATTTTTTTTCCTAGGCGCGCGGCAAATTAATGCCGTTTTACCTGCCCTGGGAATTTACGCACTGAATCCTTCCATTTTGCCCTCTGAATTATCATCATATAGAACGCGTGTTAGGCAATGTTATTTTGGAACATTATTATTTTGAATGTTTTTTGCTTTCCTTGCTATCTTCTGTAGATAGCATTTAGGGCCTTGATTCGTACCTCTAATTTTTTTTTTTTTCTTTATGTTTAATGATTTTTTTAATGGTATGACTGTCTCACCGAAAATAGCAATCATGCCGGGTTTATATGAGACAAAAAGTAATTTTTTGCGTACTGAATGAATCATCATTGTTTTTTGTTTTGTTTTTTGTTTTTTGTTTTATTTATTATTTTCTTTCCTTCATTATCTCTGCTATATACGTACATGTACAGGTTTAAATTTTGGTCAAATTCTTCATTTTAACATTTCTTTATAGCTTTGCATTCGGCCTAATGCCGATTTTTTTCCTAGGCGCGCGGCAAATTAATGCCGTTTTACCGGCCCGGGATTTTACGCACTGAATCCTTCCATTTTGCCCTCTGAAATATCATCATATAGAACGCGTGTTAGGCAATGTTATTTTGGAACATTATTATTTTGAATGTTTTTTTGCTTTCCTTGCTATTTCTATAGATAGCATTTAGGGCCTTGATTCATACCTCTAATTTTTTCTTTATGTTTAATGATTTTTTTAATGATATGACTGTCTACCGAAGATAGCAATCATGCCGGGTTTATGAGACAAAAAGTAATATTCTGCGTACTGAATGAATCATCATTGTTTTTTGTTTTGTTTTGTTTTTGTTTTGTTTTTTCTTTTTTGTTTTGTTTATTATTTTCTTTCCTTCATCATCTCTGCTATATAAGTACCGTTTTAAATTTTGGTCAACTTCTTCATTTTAACATTTCTTTATAGCTTTGCATTCGGCCTAATGCCGATTTTATTTTCCTAGGCGAGCGGCAAATTAATGCCGTGTTACCGGCCCCGGGATTTTACGCACTGAATCCTTCCATTTTGCCCTCTGAATTATCATCATCTAGAACGCGTGTTAGGCAATGTTATTTTGGAACATTATTATTTTGAATGTTTGTTGCTTTCCTTGCTATCTTCTGTAGATAGCATTTAGGGCCTTGATTCATACCTCTAATTTTTTTTTCTTTATGTTTAATGATATGACTGTCTACCGAAGATAGCAATCATGCCGGGTTTATATGAGACATAAAGTAATTTTTTGCGTACTGAATGAATCATCATTGTTTTTTTGTTTTTGTTTTGTTTTTGTTTTTTGTTTTTTGTTTTATTTATTATTTTCTTTCCTTCATCATCTCTGCTATATAAGTACAGTTTTAAATTTTGGTCAACTTTGCCTAACACGCGTTCTAGATGATGATAATTCAGAGGGCAAAATGGAAGGATTCAGTGCGTAAAATCCCGGGGCCGGTAAAACGGCATTGGCGCTAATGGGGGGGATACTCAAGTTTGGCCAAATTTAACACAAATTTTCTTAATTTAAAAAAAAATTCCTCCAAATTTTGGGGACACTTCAAAAATGTTGGATACAGTGAGGCAAAATTGGGCTATTTTCCGAGAAATTTTTTGAAAAAAGGATCCATCCATATACCAAAATTAGCCTGACCTAGAAAAGGGGGTCATTGATATACCAAAAGGCTGAACATGCTACCTGTGTTTGCGACACGTCCCCATATGGTCATCCTACTGATTCAAATGTTTTTTGCAAACATTTAAATAACATAATATTTTGCGACAAGGAGTATCTTTAGAGAATTATATTTAGCTCCAATTTATTATTCAGTATGAGTACAATCTTAAGATTTACAATGGTAATATAAAATATACAATGAAGTTTATACATGCTGACATTGGTCCATTATAAATACATTACGTTTTGTTACCTGGAGAGATCTGATTATGTCTTACCTGTTTTTTCAACCAAATCGATGGTAATAACTCTTGTAGTGAGGGATCAACATTTATCCACAAATTGCCCCAGGCAAAACTCACTTCCTGGGAACCAAATACCACACAAGGTCATTTTTATTTCACTCATTGACCCATTTGTGTGTATATGCTGTCTCTAGCTATAATGACATCCTTGTGATCTGGTCAACTCATTGACAGATACGAACCTCGGGAGGGAATTCAATTTTTGACCAATTCTCTTCAGGTAGTGATTGTATTAAAACACAAAAATTTACACATTTCCTTTAAAAACCAAACAAATGAATAAGTATATTAACAAAATAATAGTTTTTCCTTATGCAGGGGTCAATTTTCAAGGTTAAAATCCATATACCAATGTATTCCTCTCATAAGGATTCAGAAAAAGTATAGTTTGATTCATTTCTGACATACATTTCTTGAGTTGTAAGGTAAAATAAGACCAACTGTGAAATTTGATAACTACGTGTTGTGTGCTTAAAGCGGTCATCTTAGTTTTCTTTAAATGAGCAATTCCCCCCAAACTTGCCTTTTTTCGCCATTTCTGATATATTGGTCAGGTTTTAGAACAAAAATCTTTTTGTTGTAATTATTTCACATTATATTGTTTAAATTAATAGGACTGCAAAGAAAAAACACAAGGCCACACAAATTAGGCCCACTGAAAGTGATACCTTTCAGACTGGGCCCGGGGGAGGGCACTAATGTATAAAAGTTGTAAGCATCCGCGTGAATTGACTTTCAAAAATGACCCTAAGCGAGGATGTCAAACTTTTGTCAAACTAACCTTAAGACGACGAAAAAAAGAAACCCTGTTCTACAGGCGGACAGACCTTTCAAGTAGGGTCGGTCGGTCTGCTTTTTTTTTTTAATGACCCAAAAAATAACCAATATCTGTAAACAATTTGCAATTTGAGAAAACACACACAAAAAAAATTTTGTTCCTGAAATTTCCAAAATTTGGGTCGGCTTTCACTTGTACAGGAACAATATTTTTCAGAATTTGTTTAAAATCTGGTTCGGTTGGGCCCGTAGAACAGGGTTTTCTTTTTTCGTCACCTAAGCGAGGATTTTACTCAATTAAAAACACCCTAAGCGAGGAATTGGTTTGAAATTTCCCCTAAACAAGGAGATAGGCCTACATAGGGAGGAATTGACTTGGAATTTGCTCTTTTGTGCCGAATAACTTGATAAATATGTCACCACTATATAATGGCTGTTAATCAAATAATTTCAAAAGACTACCCTAAGCGAGGATTGTTCTTTGAAAAAAATAGTGTTTTGAGCCCCTAATCGCAGATCCGTGTGTATCCCCGTTCTGCTTTTCAAAACCACCCTAAATCTGTGTTTTCTTTCACACGGATGCTTACAAGTATAATTCTGAGTGCTCCCCCCCCCCATAGACCGGGTTGTAACAGGCAAAGTAAAAAAAAATCCCATTATATCGTTATCAGTTGTGTAACTTGAAGAGAAAGAAACTTTTGTAAAATCTTTATATGATGTTTCTGATGGGTTAATTAACACCACAGGCTGTAATACGGTAAAGATTTGCCTAATGGCGCTATGGGCTCCCTTGACATAACTTGGAATTTAGGCACCGCAAACTAAAAGTGCCCTCCCATAATGATAAGAAATCCCACCAGCAAATAAGCGCAGGTACCCTTAATTCTTGTTCGGATTTTCAGAGGAGGGAACTCTTTATTTGTACATGAAATTTACCCCAAGGCAAAGGAGCCCAGGTGCACCATTAGGCGAACCTTTACAGTATTGATACTTGCAAAAGGCTTATTGGATAGAAGCAAATATATTGCCAATGTCAATATGAAAACTTCAGAAACATTTTCATAAAGAAAAGTTTACACCTGAAATAAAAAAGGGAAAAAAAATCAAAATCCCTAAAAAAGGAAGCGGGCTGGGATGCAAAACATAATTTTTTCACTTAGCCATTTTTAAACCAGCTCCTTTGGATTTCTCAGGAAGAAATGCAATGTCCTCTGTGGGTCTCCAATGAACAGTTGCATAGCCAAGGAGGATGGAAGCTTTCCCCGTGAGACCTGCCCATCTCTGGATACTGACTGCCGTCTGTTATATTTTAGATATTTACGTCAAATGTTATTGCCTTGAAAACCCCTAGCTAAAACGCCACTTCCCATAAAGTCTCCTGACCTAGCCAGGGGCGTAGCCAGCTTTCTTGGTCGGGGGGGGCAAAATAAAATTTTTGGGACACAGACGAAAAAAATTGCAGTTGCATCATACAATATATATACCGGTTTTGTGTTTTAGAGAGATGATGTGCACAAAAATGGTATTTTACACTATTTTTGCCCCTGATCGGGATAAAAAGGCTTTACTTTGACAATGTGCGCACGCAGCGTGCAAAAGTTTTGTATTTTACACTATTTTGGCCCATGATCAGGGTGAAGTTTTTCTTCCTTTGACCTCCAGATTTTCTTTTTAATTTTTTGTAAGAGGGGCAGTTTTTTCTTTTTTTGTCAGGGGGGCACTCTGCCCCCCTACCACCCCGCTGGCTACGCTACTGGACCTAGCTATAGTGACAAGGGGGATGTTGTTGTTCAAAACCTCACATCAATTGCAGACACTCAGCTGCACCCATTCCCGGGCCCATTCCATGTTCATTTTCAAATCCTAGATCCACCAATATGCAACCATTGATACACTGTGGTCCAAAATATGTACTTTTCTTCTAGTATCTGTGTACATGTATACCAGTCCTATTTAATGACTCATTACAGTGGTAATGTAATGGACCTACAGCTCAAAAGTTAGCTTTGCCATGATTTCTCAGGTTCATTCTGGCTTCCTACTGGTAGCAATGAATTATGGTATATTGTTACCTCAAGTACAGAAATCATCCTTTTCCTTTGGTATCTATATACCTTGGCACTGATCCATGATCACAGTAGGCCTAAGGCCTATCATTTACTACAGCCCAAAAATTAGCTTTTTTATTTCTCAAGTTCATTCTGGCTCCAAGGAACTATGGTATATTGTTATGCTTCCAGAAATCAGCCTTTTCATCTGGCATCCAAATTCGCTGTGGAAGTGATGTAATAAATCGGATTAACTACCATAGTAATGGATGAATACAATTTTGACTACGGTATATCGCCCTGCACTACAAGCAGGTTGCACTCATCACCTGTGCCTCTGCAATCATAGATTGAATACGATACCAATCTTTTCAAAGATACATATCTTACAGGTGCGAGTGATCAGAATGATATGGTTCAATGCATAGATACCGTGTGAACGTTGTAGTGCAAGGCAATATAGTCAAAAATTGTATTCATCCATTGTTATGGTAGTTAATCTAATTATTACGTCCTTTTGACAGCGAATACCTTGGCTCCATTTACTATAGCTCAAAAGTTAGCTTTGTCATTTCTTGATTTCAGTCCTGCTTTCTGTTCGCTGCACTGCATTATGGTATATTGTTACCTCATATCCAGAAATCAGCATTTATCTTTGACATCTGTATCTACCTTGGCACTGAACCCTGATCTTATATAATCAGTGGCCATATAAGGCATACCATTTACTACAGTTCAAAAGTTATTTTAATATCTCAACTTTCGTCTAGCTTCCTGTTGTTGGCAGCAATGCATTCTGGTATATTGTTACCTCAAGTCCAGAAATCAGCTTTTTCCTTTGGTATCTGTATACCTTGACACTGTATCATCTTGCTGGCTGCATAATGGCCACACCTGATGCATTCTGCGATGTCTTTACCACATGCCAACTTGGCCAAGAATCCTATTTTGAGAAAATACAAAAAAATAAAATACAATAAATAAAACGGCATTTATCCACGCTTTCTGAATACTCAGATTCCTCAAAGCGTGCCACGGTCGATATGCTGCCAAGCCCCAAAGGGCAGCGCAAGTTGACCTCAATGCTGAGTGTGACAGACAACAGGCCGGGCTGATCCCCTGCTCTTTTTACTTAAAAGGCCTGCAACTTTTACATGTCCAGATATTGCTATAATAATAATAAATAAGCATTTATAATGTGCCATTTATCTAGAAAATTAAATCTAATCCAAGGCGCAAAAAAAACCAGATACATATACAAACAAGAATACAAGTATACATGAAAACAGAGTTAACAAAAAGTATAGCTGAATGAAACAAATCAACTATCCAAATTATTAGCTCAATATGACAATTTCATACTAACATTCTTATATACTAACCTCCAACAAATGCATCACCAGCCCCACAAGTATCCACTATACAGGCCGGAGGGACTGCAACTACTGGGTACTCGGTGAGTTTTGAATCTGAAAGGTATTGTGAATGAGAATTGAAAATTGATCGTGATAAGTCAATAGTTAATTAATCAGGCAGGCAACTAACTATTCAACCAGCCAATCACTAACAGTGGCGTAACTAGGGTTGGTAACGACTGGGGCAAGAAACAAAATTGGCGCCCCAGACGCGGGCAGTGGCGTTGCTAGGGGTTGTGGGCTAAGGATACATAATGGCCCGCACGAAATTTTGGACAAATAAGGCCTACCACCAGTGGCGTAGCTGGGATTTTTTCCAGGGGGGGCAAGCCTGTATGGGGCGGGGGCCCAAATCCACCAAACGAAAATGGGGGTAGGTGCGAGTGGTGCGACGCACCCCCATCGAAAAGAAAGCGACGGTGTACTTTAAAAAAAAAAGTACACTTTCAAATATATCCCAGCACGGCCGGGGAGTCTGGGGGCCCCGCTTAAGGGCCCCTGGTGGGGTCCAGGGACAACGCCCCGGTGGGGGTCGAGGGGGCGATGTGCCCCGAAGCCAGATGGTTTCTGCACGTTTAGCACCACAGGAAAGGCCATTTCAGAGGGTAAAAAGAACATTTCAAAGCTCCTGGCTTGTCCTACACTTTTAATAAAAAGTGCTTCCTTCTTCCAGAAAACATGCTTTAAAGTTTTGAGTTTCCTATACTTTTATGCACAAGAGACACTCTTAAAAATGTTTTTTTGCTTTATTACAAGACCAATATGGCTGATGTTGATATATGTGAAGCAGAAAAATAAATCAATAATTAACCATTTGTGCTTGGCATCCACTGCCTGCCCCACCAACCGGCACCCCATTCTGGGCCTTGATGGTCAGTGTGCTTTTAGTTTCAGGACGACAAACATTTTAGCAGATATAGCACCCCAAAAGAGAACATTTTTGACATTAAAACCTGTTTTAGATTTTTTTGAAAATGCCTCCTTCATCCTAAAAAAGTGGTTTTAAATGTTCAGTTTCCTATTCTTTTGTACATGAGAGACATTCTTCAAAGTTTTTTTTTTTGCCTAATAACATGGCTTACATGGCTGAAATTGATATAATAATGCGCAATATAAAAACGATAATTCATCAAATTTTTGACCCCACCCCCTCTTCGGGTATGTGGGAGGGGGCCAACAACATGTGGGGGCTTAATGTGCAGGCCAGAGGGTTTCTGCACATTTTTCACCGCAGGAAAGGTTGACCTACAAAAAGGGAAAAAATGTTTGTGTTTTTAATATGCATAGTGATAATTTGTGTTCATGCCATACTCTATTAATGATTTTAAAATGTATTGAATTTGTATCCATTTTGAAATCATTGGTAGAGTATGACATGAACACAAATCATCACTTTGTATATTAAAAACACAAACAATATGTTTTGTAGGTCAACCATGAATGATCCTAGCATTTAGTTCTTGGTCCAGGGACCGGGCCAGGGACACTCCAAAACCAAAAAAAAATAAAAAAAAAATAAAAAATTTTAAATCCGAGCACATACAAAATCCGAAATCCGGATAAATCCGAAGCGTGACATCTCTGATCCATGAAATCACTCCTTTATTCCCAATAAGAGTGAGTTCATGTGTTCAGTCTCCTTACTTTCTCACTCATCCACTTGCCATTCGATTAATCAATCAATCAATCAATCAATTTCCTGATTAACTGATCAATCTCATATGATAATACTCACCATGATATACCACAGTTGATTTATTCCCTTGTGTGATTACTACAGTACACGGTTTACCCCTTTGCTTCTCAAGTAATTGACCAACTTGAAAGACTATTTCCTGAGTAGTATTGCAATCATTCTGAAAATAATGCAACAGGGGAAAAGGAAATCAAATTGATTGATTGGTTTAAAGCAAATGTAACAATAGCTTGATTTATATTTTCAGATGCTACCCCTCTGACGTACTCAAACAGGACACTGGATTATAGATTTGGGAACAGCCATAGGACATGTACAGGAGGATATGGACGGTGTGCCGTTGTGGTTTGAGAACACCCCTCAAGCAAGTGAGCAAGGAAGCAAATTCAGCACAGTCACATCAATATTACTTTTAATTAACATATATTTGACATGATCAAGGGGAATTAGTCACATATCAGCAATTTCCAATAATAAGTTCATTACATCATTTTCTGGCAGTTTACGAATACTACATTTTGATGCAAACCCCTTCATCAAAATCAGACATCTGGTTACTGAGTTATGAGCAATGAGATTAAAGGCTGAAAACAACATAAAACAAAAGAATTTGTACACTGTTTTTGCCAATATCTCAAAAACAATATTAGCGACACCCAACTCACTCCCCTTGATATGTCACATATTATTATCAAGTATTATGCTATTCCAGTTGAAATCCATACACCCACTATAAAAGACATGCCACAGGAGGTATGGAGTCACACATTCAGGTAACTCCATTTGAAATTCACACTCCATGTTTGGGAGATTAAGGGGGTACTACACCCCTGGCCAATTTTGTGCCTATTTTTGCATTTGTCTCAAAAATTATAGCACATTGGTGACAAGTAAGATATGTATATTATAGGGGCAAGGATTACAACTACTGTAATGAAAATTCTGCAACTCAAAGCAAGTAGTTATTGATTTATTGATCAAATATTGGGTTTCCCTCATTTTTGACTGTGACTCCACAACTGTTGTCTGTGCTGAAATAAAATTTCCATTGCAGTAGTTGTAGTCCTTGCCCCAATAATATACATATCTTACTTGTCCCCAATGCACTATAATTTTTGAGAAAAATACAAAAATAGGCACAAAATTGGGCAGGGTGTAGTACCCCCTTAAGGTCATATCTTCCACAAATAGATGGAATAGATCATCAAATTGCATGTGTTACCTTTAGCTGTAGCTCTTTCTCTAGTGCTTTTACTTCCTGGAAACAAAACAAAAAAGATAATTAATTTCATAAACACAACAAATGTGGCCTTACAGAGTGCACACCAGTAAATACAAATCTCCTATATCCTTGGAAGAAAAATCAGTGTTTCGAAAAGTGAGAAAGACTTAATGCAATACATTAGAAAAGGCTTAAACCTCAACTATTAGGCCCTGATTCATATCTATTCCTCATTTAGGCCTGGGAAATAGATTGTACATGAAAAATGAGCAGGATTTGACTTTTTACGAAGATTTGGCTAAACTTATGTGTTTTGTTTCATGTTTTCACTGAACTGCCTGTCTTTATCTGACCTTCAACTTACAGAAAATGTAAGTTTTGAAGAACTGAGTCCCTCTCAGGTCAAGAAAATGATGTTTTTCCGGCCCTTGTTTGTACAAAAAGTCATTGGAGGCTATTTACTGGTGTGCACTCTACATACTTAGATATGCTCAAAAGCTAAAAACTTATTTATAAACCAGCCTAAAATAACATTTATTTATTTTCTTTTGGGTGACGGGGAGGCAAAAGTCCCAAAATGGGCTAAAAAGAAATAAAAGCACATCGATTTGGACTTCAAAAAAGCTATAATTCAGGTTAAAACCTGAAAAATTTTGCTTATTAGTCTGCTCTGATAAGCCATATTTGGGCAGGTCATGACAATTATAGAATTGATTCAAATGAATTTTAAAACAAAACATCCCTGTAGGATATGGTATGAATAATTTGATAATTATACTCACTGCTTCATTTCCAAATAAGATATCGATATATGGGAAAATCTCCTTGATTCTGTCCATTGCTTCAAGACATATGTACGGGGCTGATAAATTGAAGCAAAATTTCTTTCCTTCTTTATTTCCTGAACTTTCAGCTAAAAGTTTGCCACAATCTGGCGATGAATGTAGAAAATATCCCTACAGAAGAAAAAGAGAAAATTATTTTTGGTACCTGCAGTTTGGAATTTTAAGGCAAATGACAACCAAGTGGACATACTTTCGAGCCTCATAACTTCTAAATTGTTGGTCTAAAGTTTACAAAAGTATACATATTTAGAATGGCAAAGAGTCGAAATTCAAAAAACTAAAAAAACGGGTCCTAGATATTTTTATTTAGTTTTTAAAAATTAATTTAAAAAAAATTGGCCCAAGAATTTTTTTGTTACGATTCACGAAAAAGAAGTGTGCCAAAAACGTTATTTTGGGGATTTTGGGCCAAAAATGGCATTTTTGCCCAAATTTGACCTTACAGATGAACTTATCAAGTCTTTGCCATTTTAAATATGTATACTTTTATAAACTTTAGACCAACAATTTAGAGACAAATTGAGGCCCGAAAGTTTCCATAATTCCAGGGTTCAGACCAACCTTAAGGGTATAACATCTTCCTCAAACAAATACACAACATTATATATGCCATGCTGGGCTCAAACTCACAATCTTATAAATCCTTTGCTCTACATGCATGCACCACACATATCCTCTATACCATTTTTCAGCCTGATGTGGCGCTGTGACATCAATGTGTTTAGGCAGCTGTTTCGCTCGCACATCTATGCTGTGTCTTTTTGCTTGCGTGTGTGTGTATGCCATCGCTTTGAGCAAACGTAAGTGATTTAACTCTGCACCCAGGGTGAAAAATGGTTTACCAGCATTTTTGTCAAATTTTTGTACATTACCTTTTTTAACCTAGGCAGGTAATGAAACATTTACAAAATGAAAACATGAAAATCTGATACCTACTGTTACATAAATTATCTGCGCCTGTACTATATGCTGCCAGTTCTCTGGCTGCTGGAGGTGATTCATTGAGTAGGCTTTGGCTGCTGCAAACTCCGCACACAAACACCTGTACATGTTCATATATTTTTAAAACAGAAAAAGTTTTTTTCAGTGTTTGATGAGGTTCATCAGGTCTATCATTAATCAGTTATTCACTCTTCAAGTCTTTAGAGTTCTTTGTGGCCAAAGGAAAAACTTTTGTTTTCTGCTGACAGCTTAAATTACTTAGCTTTCTTAAAGCGTTGATGATGTTTTTGATCCATCTGCTTTGGAGTGGTAAACTTGAATACACCTGCTCCAAATGAAAGGAATCACTTACTAAAATAAATAAATCCCCTATCACTGATCACATGGCAAGGGCAAACCACATAATCGACTGAGAAAGAATATCAATCATATAGGAAGACAGAGGAAAATGACAACAAGGCAAGATGGAACAAAGACTCATGATATGTAAGAGAGGAAAAACAGCATGAACAGAGATGAGGGGACATTCTTTCTGAGTCACATAATGTGATCCTCTGCTCAAGGCTAGTGTAAAGACTCCAGCTTACTGAATAAAGCTGCATAATCCTTCAACAGAAGATTTCTGTGCTAGACTAATTCCATGCAGTTTATAGATGAGTTGACCTGGCAGTAAGTGCACGCATCATCACAATTTCCATTGTTTTTTTGCCTGGCAGTATGCGCACGCCATCATATTTTGTTCGCATCACAATAGGGCTATTAAAAAGTGTAGTGGTTGCACAGGGTTCACTCAAGCATATCGATACACCAGTCCCTTGTCTTTGTTGATAAACATCAAGGTCAACTCATCTACACACAAAGGATAAACCCAGGTAGGCCGGTCAGTCTTACCTATTATTATCAGTTATAAGGACAGCACACCTTCCAGTAGCCAACTCTTTATGCCTCTCATAGCATACACATACCCCTTCTTGCTCTGCTTTCCCTTGTAGTATATCTCCAAACTTATCCTTCCCAATGCAACCAAACAGGGTGGTTGCCTTTGGTGCTCCCAGTAGCCACTGTTGATAATAAAGAGAATAAAACTTTGATGGTTAGGTATACACATTTTTAAACCTTGAGAGTGTAGACTAGGGCAGTCCAGACTAAACCATAATCATATTTTTCAAGGGTTTAATGCAAGAAAGGCCTATCTCCAATAGCTGCTCTATAGACAATTTGACCATTTCTACATTCTATATTGTACACATGGCACCTGACAGCTATTGCAGATAGGCCTTTCTTGCATGTAACCTTCAATTTGTTTGTGTGTGTCATTGAGGGGAAAATAGGGTATTAATGTTTTGCCATGATGTGCCCAGCACAGATTTCCTTATTTCTCAGAATTACTAATAATTGAAGATACCAAGAAGAATGACAAATTGTACTATGTCTTCAAAAGTTATGTATGATACAAATACATTTATGTGGGATCAGTTTAAACTTGAGTACCTGGGACGGCCTGGTTTGCAAAACGCTGTTGCAAACTTAAGACAACCATATGTCTTACACAATGGACATCCTTAATAAGTCTATTTATGCTTAAACATTGATCCACAAGCCTCAGCACATTTTACAGGCTGTCACTTTACAGGTTGTCACTGACCATTACTGCCCTAATATCATTCCATAAACCATTAAACAACAACACAGGGACTTGCAGCTAAGAAATGCACACCATAGACATTTCACAATTGACCTCAGCCAGGATCAGCTCCCTGACTTTCGTGCGGGTTAGAATGAGATAATTAGCAGTAAGTTATTTGTCCAAGGGAATTTCAAGGTAATTCAATTTTTTACACAAGAACATACATGTACTAACCAGGGTTTTCTTTAAGCATTTTGCTGAAGGGGTATTTTCAAATTTTTTGGACCCTTTCAATTGTGAATTTTTCCTCTGAAGGAGTAAAAATACCCCTTTGTTTTGGACTCCTTCAGAGGAAAAATTCACAATTGAAAGGGTCCAACAAATTTGAAAATACCCCTTCAGCAAAATGCTTAAAGATTATAATATTATTTTTGAGGACATTTTTAAACAATGTGTGTGTTTTTGGAGCAGTGGCGGATCTAGAATAGTCAGAAAGAGGGGGGGTGCAAATTTACAAGAAAATAATAAAATGTAAAAAATGCCCCCTGAGAAGTAAGAAACTTTTGCAAAATGAAGACCTAATTGAAGTGATCTTTGGTGGACCAGTTTTGGCACTACATGTATTAAATTAGATGTGTAAAATTTTAGTTAAAAATAGCCAAAAATTTGTGAAACGCGCAGTCCACGAAGCCTTTTGTAGACGGCAAGTTTTCCCTATTATGGTAGGCCTATAAATTGTGTTAAACATAAATTGGCAAATGTCGAAAGCAGAGGTGAAAGTGACCATTTGTTTATCCACTACGCAGGAAGGATGCTCCCCCCTCAGAACTTGAACAATTTTGCAAAATGCAAACCTAATTGAAGCGATTTGGTGGACCATTTTGGCACTATTACTGTGTAAAATTTAAGTTTGAACAGTTAAAAAGCCCAAAATTTGTGAAATGACGAACCACGTTGTCTCTATTATTGTAGGCCTATAAATTGTGTTAAACATATGGCCTCAGTTTTTGGAAAAATGTCAAAAGCAGAAGAGAAAATGGCCACTTGTTTATCCACTACGCATGGGGTGTCTGAGAGGGATGATCCTCCTGCGAGGGAAAATTTTGCAAAATGAAGGTTCAATTGAAGCCATTTGGTGCATCATTTTACACTATTGCTTTAAAAAGAAAAAAGGACCCGAACTCAATTTATAAAATTTCAAATATTACACAGGTCCACTGACACTATACAAGTCTTGAGACTCGCAATTACTAAAACATGTATGGATCGACGCTGACAAAATGTGACGGGCCCTGCATATCGGGAGTAGGTCCTAAAGGCCATAAGCCGAGAATAAATGTACAATATCGGGTGTTTTTTTATTCAAATCTTGCAATATTTGAACGCATATGTTTTCAAGATTTTGTACGTGTTGGACTTTGGGCCTTTGGATTTGAAGGGGTCCGCAAAGTGCCTGAGCGCGTAAATATGTGTGTTTTGTGCGTTAACGTAAACCCTGATACTAACCACCATCGGGGTTTGAACCTGCAACCTCTCGCAACACCTTCTATATTGATTGAGCTAACTTGACTGCTCTTTACTGCTAGATATCAAAAGCACAAAAAAGTACAAATTTGACAAGCTCTTTGTTTTATTGGAAAGGGTCACATATGAAAAGTATAACATAAAAACCAACCAACAAAAAACAAAATTTGATTAAGTTACCTGTGCAACCCTTATAGTATTCTGTGCTGCTCCACCTGCTACATATGTTACTTCATAAGTGTTAACTGCGTCATCATACAAGGCACTTTGAATCTTGTTGGCTTGGACTGAGTCATTGGCACCCAACTTGTACCTGGGAAAAACAATATGACATGTCAAATGTTGGCCTAGTACATGTATATTATAGGCCTACAGTATGTGGCATGATCTGGTCCATTGACAATTGAGTAAAATAAGTTCAACTTCATCATATGTGATGCGATCAAGCAAAATCAGTCGGAACTCGGAAATATTGCTTTTGAGATATAGCCAAACAAAGGCAATATTTCCTTTTGTTTCCTATTGTTTTGCAAACTCTTTAATTGCTCATATCTTTGGAATTGGTTGTTCAATTTCAATGGGGGTTTCTGCAAAATCCAGCTTTGTAAATGCTTTTTACTATCCTATAGAAAACTGAAAATTTATTATCGCCGAGTTCCGACTGATTTTGCTTGATCGCATCACATATATAATGAAAGCCCGAAAGGACTAGGATACTTGGTTCTAAAGTATGAAGTTTTGTGATGTCTATTTTCTTATACATTTTATTATTTTTACTCCAAATATTTCCAATTTGCAGTCTTTGGCCTCCATTCACCATAATTATTATGTCACATATTACTCCTACTTCTCATCTCACTAAATTGGTTCAATTTGCATCAAATAATTAGGCAAGATGAAATGACAAAGGCATTTGATACTGGCCCATATACTCGTGGCCTGGGACCACTCACATAAAGGGTCTGTTCGCATGCGTGACCAAAAAAAAGTAAAAAGGGGTGTTTTTTAGGCAAGGCAAGTTACGCATGTGACATATTTAGGGTCTAAAAAACACTGATTTTCAAGAATAATGGTAGTTTTCTGAAACTGAACAACTTGTTTAAGGTACCTTTTCAAATTTTTGGTAAATTACAAGTCCAAAAACATTTTACTAGCCCAAAACTCATTAGGGGTAAATTCTATATTAAATTACCTTATTAAGTGGCTAAATTTGCTGGTAGGGTAAAACTTGTTTAGGGGGTGCTTAAAAAAATAAAAATTTGGTCACATGCGTACACTATCATTCTTGAGTGCCCCCCGGCTCATATACTGGGCGTGGGGCATAACATCAGTTCCAATAACTGACATTCAGCTAGCAGTCATTCTCATCATCTGATGCACATGTCATTGGTAGTACTACTAGCTGAGTTTGCATTCCTGGAACTGGGCATAACCTTTCTAGATGCAATCTTTATTTTCCTGGAAGAGAAAAGAAAAACTACCATACTGGCGTACCGTACTGTAATTAATCAGCCCTTGTTTGATTGTGTTTCCCCTTCAGAACAAATATCTCAACAACCATGCTTTTATCCCACCCCACCATGGAATGACCAGACTGAATAATGGTTACACCCTCAAGTGTTGAAACTTACTTATTTAAGAACTGTGTATCAACTGTTGCAGACATATCCAATAGCGGTATTCCAAAACTGACAATTATGTCCTGCCTCAATACATCCATTGTGTCTCCCTGAAAATATATGAAGAGAGATGATAAAAAACAATTCTAAAAAGATATAACTTCAAGATTACACCCATCGTATGTGTGAGTTACGGCTTTTCACAAGATGGTTTATACCGGCTCCATATATTCGATGTATGTACTTCAAGATATGATAGTAGCTGCATATGATTTTTGTACAATATAAACGATGAGCAGGCACCCGGACTGAACCAGGAAAGCTATTCGGTTCAATCGTCATTTTGGAATACAAATGTGGTTTCGGTTTTTGGTACAGGTCTCTAGTATACTGCGCCAAAAAAGTATCCTTACACTTGGAAAAATAATCACAATTTCAAAACTGAACCATATTGGGATAATTTTTTTTAATTAGATGCACTATCTAATCCGGCACATTATGACACCCCATTGAATCCAATGTGACTTCAAGAAGCAATATAAACTTACAAGCATTTGATTAGACGAAGGTCCAGTTTTAAAAGTGACAAACTGGCCTATTCAGAACTCCACAGACTAGACATCTGGTTTGAGAGTGGTGAATGGCTAATTTATGCATGCCTTTAATTTTTTTTAAACAAAATGAACAAAAGAAAACTGAAACAAAAGAACTGACAAATAAAATGAAAGTTACAAAAAGTAGGGGCCTACAGAGAAGTAAAAACTGAAAAGACTTTAAATAAAGCTTCATTGAAGAAACTGTGTTGTCTCTTTGTTGCGCTTGTTGGAATCTTTTTTGTGCCTTGTATAGGCCAGTTTGTCACTTTTAAAACTGGACTTTTGTCTATTCAATTTCTTGTAACTTTACTTCTTGAGGTCACATTGCATTCAATGTGGTGTCATAATGTGCAGGATTAGATCGTGCATCTATTACAAAAAGTCAAAAACAAATTTATTCCAATATGGTTCAATTTTGAAATTGTGATTATTTTTCCAACTGTAAGGATACTTTCTTGGCGCATTATACAATGCATGTAAAAAAAGGTCTCGGAGGTCATGTCAGGTCTATAGTTCCAATAATTGAAACTCCAGGGCTATGCCGTGAAGTTTTTAAAATGTACAGTGCCATTGACTCTTATTCCTTTAATCTGCATGCATCGATCTATAGCTGCATGGGCATGGCATGGGCCCACAGCACAAAGAAATCTTGGCTCAACAAATGGTTGGAAATTGCACATTTGTAATGCTGGTTTCATACTTTCCTACCGCTTGCCGCTTTCCCGCTCTGAAGATGATTTTGCTTCACTGTGCAGTTTTACCAGAAACTCTAGCAGTGACCACCGGCTAGCCGAAATATCAATCACACCCCCGCTTTACCCATGCGGCAGCATCGCTGGGAGTTGAATTCAAGTCAACTCGGAGCGGTACCGCTCTGACATATGAGATCAAAATAGCTCTGCACAACGGTATGGGATGAAGTGTGTACAAAAAGCTAGTGCAACTTTGCACTAAAAAATACAAGGCTCCTGTAGCTTAAATAGTTGCATGTTTGTCATAATATTAATTACACAGCTTCTTGTACTTCTTGTCTAAACTCTTATGCTTGAAATTGTAATTAATACCCTATTATTTATCCAGAATAAATAAAAATTCATTAACACATGAACCACATCGGCGCACCAAAACTGAGATGGCACTTCAGTGCAAACTTAGATAGGGCAGCACCAATACGAAAATGTCATACCGATAAATGATGTGTCTGTTTTGCCCGTTAAGTTTGTGTTAATTGCGAACTAGATTTTTATCAAATTAGTGCAAACTCACTCAAACAATAACGTCCAAGGATTTGGCTGAAAAAGGACCCCTAAAATGGCGATGCCTTCTGAAAAAGTACCCTTCTTTCAAAAAGATGTCAATGACGCCGTGTGGTGAAAAAACATACCCTTTTAGAAATTTTTCTTGGACGCGGGTGTGTAGCAAGTAAAGTATTGAGTGACCCCCGGTTAAACATCTCAGATCCTGATTGCTTGCATGCACACAGCCCTTTTTTTTCTACAAATATTATATTAAGTTCCCTGTTTTGTCAAGTTGAATCTGTTAACTGACATGCTGGGACTCAACATAACACGAGAAGCTATGGGAGCCTGATAAATAAATTATTCAATTTTTAACTTTTTTTTAAGCTTACCTTCTAAACTTCTTTTCGTTGCCGGAAAATAATAATAATAATAAGTTCAGCTTTGTACTGGTTTGTAAAATGCTGGCAGGAATACTAGTATACTATAACTAGCACATAAAAAGTTCCATCTTGCTGTAAAATATGTAATTTAGCAGCATGAAATGTTCTCAGAAATGTTCACTCACTTTTTTAATCAAAATCATGATCTTCATCATCACTGCGCATGTGTACACGAAGCTTGACCGCCCCTTGCAGCCCGTAGGAAAACAAAACAAACACCGAAATGAGCACCTGGAAATGAGTGTGTTGATGCATGGATCATAGATCATAGCTAACCAAACAAACCATTCACCTGAAATAAACGGTATTCATGGACGTGGCATTGTGTACATGATTGAGATAGATTAAAATGAGTGTTAGTTCGGCCATTTTCTATGGATTCTGCTCAGGATCCATGGCATTTCTCAACAAAACAATTCTGACTTCATACAATTTCCAGGTAAGCTTTAATTAATACCGCTCAATTCAGTTTTATGTGCTACTTGTTGTAGTGCTTCAATCGAATTTCGATCCCCCCATATTCTCCTCCCCCCACCAAAGTATTTATGAACACTCCCTTAGGTGCCAACACCTGGGTCGGTCGGTTTATTTAGGGTTTTTTTAATCATTGTAATTTCTGCAAAATACAACATGTATGCATGCATGATGGGTAAGGCTATTGAAACTTGATGTTGAGTTTAGCGTCCCATTTTTTCAGCTCATAATGAGGCAACTATTTCATTATTCATTATTCATCATTTTCAAGGTTTCATTATCAGCGGCCTTTTGCCAATGGTTATGCGCTTTTGTTCATTCTAATTGGGTGTCGCCAGTAGCAATATAATCATTATTTTTCATTCAATGCCTTAGATACTCATTTTCAGAAATTTGTTGTGATTACTACAATGTAACATCTTTTCAAAAAATTAAAATAGAGCATGTTTTCAACATAGTCACAGAGTTTATATGAAACACAAACTATGCAGAAATTGAGTTGGAATGTGTTTGTACGCAGTTAAACATAAATAAAACAAATATTTTGAAATTATAAACCAAACTATCAAAATCTGAAAAAAAGTGACCCTGTTTTTTGCCAATGGTTATGCGCTTTTGTTCATTCTAATTGGGTGACGCCAGTAGCAATATAATCATTATTTTTCATTCAATCCCTTAGATACTCATTTTCAGAAATTTGTTGTGATTACTACAATGTAACATATCTTTTCAAAAAAATAAAATAGAGCATGTTTTCAACATAGTCACAGAGTTTATGAAACACAAACTATGCAGAAATTGAGTTGGAATTTGTTTGTACGCAGAAATATTTTGAAATTATAAACCAAACTATCAAAATCTGAAAAAAAGTGACCCTGTTTTTTCAGATTTTGGGTCGGTCAATAAGGGCAAGTCAACATATTTTTTTAAGCTTAAGACCGTGTAAAATTAATATTTTGGTTCTCGCCCCTCCTCCTCAATTTCTGGGATTTGTCAGATTTTTTTTTTTTTAGATTTTTCAATTTTTTAGACTTTGGAATGATTTATGAAATCTTCATACATATAAATAAGTTTATTAGAGAACAAGCATCACTTCCAAGTCTTTTTGTGGTACTCTAGGGGTTTATCCTCAGAATCTCACATTTGAAAAAAAAAAAAGGGCCTCATCGCTTCCTCGAGCACTGTTGGAGAAGACCGAAAACTACTGACAATGCTAATTTTACATTGGAAAAAAAAAAAAAAAAAAAAACACCTCCCTCCTCATCAATTCATGAAAATCCTCTGGACGAGAACCAAAACATTAATTTTATACGGCCTTAGTGTAAAAATCAGATTTTTATCAAAATTGAGGGTGGGCTTGTGAGAAAATGTTACAATACGGCTCTCCATTCCTCTCACAATCAAATTAGCTGGTGATAACGCCTTCACTTCCTTTGGTCCTCGAATTTGGAACAACCTCCCATGCAACATCAGCGAGGCCCAAACACTGGCCAGCTTCAAAAAGCTTTTAAAAACCCATCTTTTTCAAATTTGATCCATTTCTTGTCATTGCCATTTCTTTCAGGTGGTGTATGACATGCATTCCCTAAATTCAGTAAATTTTCATCGTCAACCGTGTAATTGAATGGGATTATTTTGAAATTTTAAAATGCTTGAAATATCACAAACAAATAGGCCTATGTTGATAAATAATATAAATACAAGCTAAAACCGTTGGGGTTCGATAATGAACCCCACAAAACTAACCGAGTATATGGAAAATGCCATACGGCCGGGCGATTTCACGAGTTGCCGGCTCGATCATGTCATCCGCCGCCTGATTTCTTTCTTTGTTTTCTATCATTGTAATGCACCTAGAGCTAAAATTGTATAGGCGCAATATAAATCGATGTATGTATGTATGTATGTAATTACTTATTATCACATTCACAGCATCCAAGTATCCTCTTGTTTGGACAAATGATCTTCACCAGCATCATCCTACGAAGTCTGAAGACACTTGGTTATCTCCTCCTACCAGATGTTACCTATGACAACCTCATCATATGTGCATTACCATCAGTGTTCTACACCATCCATGCTGGACTCGCGTTGAGTGCACTGGGTGGTATGTCCATTCCCATGTACACTGTATTGAAAAGATGTGTTCCCCTTGCTAATCTTCTATTGGCTGTAACAGTACTTGGTAGAGGGATGCCACGGATGGGAGTGGTTGCATCGGTTTTGGTCATCACTGTTGGTTGCGTCATTGCAGGTGGGTATGATTGTGCTATTCCAGTTGAAATCCACACTACCCCTGTGGAAGATTTTGGAGATATCTTCCACAGAGGGAGTATGTTTTGCAAATGTAATTGGTTAGAATTAATCATTTTGAAACCCATACTCCCTCTGTATTATAGTTTTACCTACATCTTCCACAACTGGAGTAAGTATTTCAAATAGAAGAACACTCAATTGTCTATTCAAAACTCATACTCCCTCTGTGGCAGACTTTAGCTAAATCTTCCACAGGGGTAGTGTGGATTTTAAATGAAATGGTCCATTTGCTCAGATTTTGGCAGTAAAATTGGCAACATAGCCTGCTTTAATAGTGGTTTAAAATCTGTAGTGTTAAAGGCAAAATGAGACATTTTACATGAATCTGTAATTTCTGTATACTATTATCTACATGTGTTTGAATGGGGCTACTTTGTCAATGCTGTGGCTGTTTTTCTGTTGTTTTTTATTTTTGTTTTGTTTTTTGCCTAAGTTTTCTTAGGAAAAATACCTAAATGACAATTTTAATCCTTCACTTTTAGGCAATTTATCAACAGTTTTAAGTTTTTACACCTTCGCTGGAGTCACAAAAAACTTCTTAAAAGCCACAATGTGTGATTTGCTCCACAGCAAGACCCTCAATTTTTCTTGCATTTCTACTTTTGCATGTGAAAGTACTATACAGTAAAATCGATAGTTTTTATAATAAAACAGGGATCCCTGTTTTATTTGCCAAATTAAATAATATCTCCCATGTAAAGCTCCACACGTAAAGTGGCTTGTGGTTTTCATAATTTTATCTCATTATTTAAATTTGACTTAAAAATGCAAACCTCCTCCACAGCTGTTACTAATATATTTATTAGCTCCACAGCTGTTAATAATAATTATTATGTAAATAATTTTTGACAGAGAATAACAAAATTAAAATTCGACTGAAATCATACATTATGGCTTTGAGATGATTTTTCTTGAGCAAATGTTTTCATTAGATCCCATTTGAAAAACAAAAGATAAAAGAAAGACTGATAGGAAATTTGCAAAAGAAAAGAATGGATGAAAGGGATGAGAAGCTTGGTTGAAAAAAAAATAGAATAATGTATAATAAACAGTTTAAATGCTTTGAACATTAGTAAGTCAAAATATGAAGCGTGGTCCAATCGTTTCATGTTAAATTCTATTTACAATTTTTATACAAGAAGCAAAAACATAAACAAGAGACATTTTTGTGTGACAAAACCAAGTGAAAATATCTCCCATGTAAAGCTCCACACGTAAAGTGGCTTGTGGTTTTGTCACTTGGTTTTGTCACACAAAAATGTCTCTTATTTATTTAATCAACAAACCTGATGAACTTATTCAACGAAGCAAAAACATGTCTATAGGATAGAAATGTTATCCCCATAGGATAGTAGGCCTATTGTGTTTCAAGTTGTGGTTGCCACAATTCACCATCGTATCTTTGGCTTTAAACTTAAATTGATGAGAAAAAGATAAGTTTTCTTTTGATACCAAAATCTCAAGTTTTAAAAGAAATTTGGACATGGGGGGATGAGACTTGTCAATAGGGCTTACATTCCTTTGACAATAATGTCACATTCACACAACCCAATTGCTCCACATTAAAAAAATAACTAACAACAGCAAATGATTTTTGTTTCTTTCTTATTTACAGGACTTGGTGATCTGACCTTCGACCTAACAGCCTACATTGCAGGAATATTGAGTGTACTTTCACAAGCATCATACCTCACATTAGTTCAAAAACTTAGTCTAAACAGCAAAATGACAGCTACGGGAATATTATACCTAAACACTTTAATCTGCACACCATTTCTATTCATCTTTATACTGGTGACCTTTGACCTCTCAACTTTATCAACCTATCAATATATCAAGGACCCTTTGTTCATCTCATTACTAGTTTTGGTAATGTGCATGGGGATGATGTTAAATTACTCCATATTTCTATGTACAACTTTGAACTCTGCCTTAACAACAAGTATCGTTGGAGTAATCAAGGGAGTAGTAACTACCTTAATAGGTATGGTGACTTTTGGTGGTGTGCAACTTACAGTACTAAATGTAATTGGTATGATTGTGAATACAATAGGTAGTGTATGGTATGTTTATGAGAAATATTTGGAGACTTTAATGTCAAAAAGGATTGAGAATTGTCAAGTTTGAGAAGATAGTAAAGAAGTGTAAATTACATGTGCAATAAATGAAATAAATTTGGCATAAAAAAATGGACCAAAAGGAACATTTGCATTTAAAAATGTAAAGGAGAGTGATGGTTAGTTGTGCCAGCGGCCACGGGTAACTTGAGCCAGTTAGACCAAAAAAAAAAAGGTTTGTCTCAAAGCTCACAAGCGGTTTGAAAACAAATGCTAAATGCGATTTTTTTGTTGATTTTTTAAATTCGACTTGGTATTTTTATGGTATTTTGAGAAAAAAAAATCTGATTTACACCGAATTTTTCCGGAAAAAAATACAATTTTCTTTTTTAATTAAAAAAATTCCGCATTTCTTTTTCTTCAAATTGCACAATTTTACAAATGCATGTGCAAGCTTTGAGACAACCCTTTTTTTTTGGGCCTTAGTAAGATGAGATGCCTTCTTATCTTTCAAACTAAACAACTGGATGACTTAATTGTTGCTTTATTATCTACAGTAGATAGCACTACAACATAATTGTCAAAAATGCTATCTACAGGTATGTAGATACCATTATAATACAATGGTCAAAATAAAAAGACAAGGGTCACACACACATAGGGGCCTACTATCAAACAGTAGATGGCATTAATTATAAAAAATGGTCTACGATGCTATCTTTATTACACTGAGTAGATAGCACTAAAACTATAGTAAAGATGCTATCTACTGTAGATAGCACTAAAACTTGATAATCAAAATCCTATCTGCAGTAGATAGGACTGAATCACGATGATATCTATTATAGTATATAGTAATTATAAAAGGTCAACAATGTTATCTGGAGTCTGAAACATAATGGTAAAATGCTATCTACTGTAGATAACACTAAAATATAATGGTAAAAATGCAGCTAAATGCTATCTACTGTAGATAGCACTAAAACATAATGGTAAAAATGCTATCTACTGTAGATAACACTAAAACATAATGGTAAAAATGCAGCTAAATGCTATCTAATGTAGATAGCACTAAAACATAATGGTAAAAATGCTATCTACTGTAGATAACACTAAAAACAATGGTAAAAATGCAGCTAAATGCTATCTACTGTAGATAGCACTAAAACATAATGGCAAAATGCTATCTACTGTAGATAACACTAAAACATAATGGTAAAAATGCAGCTAAATGCTATCTACTGTAGATAGCACTAAAACATAATGGTAAAAATGCTATCTACTGTAGATAACACTAAAAACATAATGGTAAAAATGCAGCTAAATGCTATCTAATGTAGATAGCACTAAAACATAATGGTAAAAATGCTATCTACTGTAGATAACACTAAAAACATATATAGCACTAAAACATAATGGTAAAAATGCTATCTACTGTAGATAACACTTAAAACACAATAGTCAAAATCCTTTCTATGGTAAATAGTACTAAATCACAATGGTTAAAATGATATCTACTGTAGATAGCACTAAAACAAATGCCAAAATTTTATTTCAAATTCCAGCAGATAGCCGTAAAACACAATAGTCAAAATGTTACCTACTGCAGATAGCACTAAACTACAATGGTCAAAATGTTATCTACAGTAGATAGTACTAAAACACAATAGTCTAAATTTTATTTATAGTAGATAACCGTAAAACTCAACAAACAAAATGCTATCTACTGTAGATAGGACAAAACTAAAATGGCAGAATTGCCATCTACTGTAGGCAGCACTAAAGCACAATGGTCAAAATGTTATCTACAGTAGATAGCACTAAAACACAATGGTCAAAATACTATCTACAGTAGATACAACTAAAACACAAAAGAATTTATTTACAGTAGAAAGCTGTTGAACACAATAGTAAAATTCAAGTTGCTATCAGTAGATAGCACTAAAACATAATGGTCAAAATGCTATCTACAGTATTCTAGCCAACAATTTTATGTTGTTACAACGTCATATAAAAGTCATCTACGTTGTAAATATATAAATTTGTGAACTTGTATTGGTTTTAATTCTGTGACTTGTATTCATCTGGTGACAACGTTATTTCGGATTTCGATTTTGTGAAGTTGATATAACATCATTGTGACGTTCTATCGATGAACGTATTATGCAAATGTCCTACTTCTAAGTCCAGTCAAATAGTGTAACAATTACATATGAATTTCAGAAAGCTAACTTCATACATGTTTAAGACGTAAATACCACGTCATTACCAAATGTTCCAAAAAAAGCTTTTTAAAATCATGTCCATGTATATGTTAAAATATGAACGTTGTAAATAGGGGAGAGCGGGGAGTGTTCGCCCTAGGGGCAGGTTCGCCCACCCCTTGTTTCTCAGCACTACGGCTATCGGGGGATTTGTTGATGGCAAAATTAGGTGACATAGGTCATAATAAACTTCTCATATTAGTATACTCGACATATAGGGACGTGTTCATCGAACTGCAGCCAAAACAAAAAAATTACACCAAAACGTAATATTTTCTTGCATTAATAATCTTGTATTATCATTGATACATAAATACAGATGGTTTTAATGGAAATCTGTATTGGGAACATGGGATTTGTCAAAGATTTAATGCAGTTATAAACTCCTTATTCGATTTGTATTTTGCATAGGCTACCCTGAAGAAAAGACAAAAATGTGCACAAGGGGCACGTTCGCCCTTTGAGGATGGGGCATGTTCGCCCTATATCTTCCCCGGGCGGACTTACCCCAAACTGGAGGGCGGACCTGCCCCATCAGCGTATTATGCAAAATATTTATAATTATACCATTAAACAAGACAAAACTACTGAAAAGCATGTTTTTAAAAGTTATGTGGTATCAGTATTACTCATACCACCGTTTGATGTCCTAATCCACAATCTCCCCGAAGTTGTAAACATGATACGTTTAAGCTCACTTTGGACCTCTATATTTTACCCTGACCCGAGCCCTGCAACAAATTTAGTGACTCCCTAGAAGAGAATGAATGCCCTGTACATACCCTTGCTAAATTGTTGCATTTAATATGTTATTGTTATGCAATGTTTAAAGCTTTTTTGTGATTAGGGTGAACTTACCCCACCATATGGGCGAACCTGCCCCAATATGGGGCAAGTTCGCCACTTTGAAAAACTTTTTTGTTTGCTCTATCCTGTTGCTATTGTAAGGCCTATAGTTCTGGGATTGTGGCCGTATATAGCTAAGACATAGGGCTTTCACATGGGCTAATCAGGTCACCCCTAACCTTAAAATTGACATCGCTAGGCTGGTCAGAAAAATATAGGGCGAACACTCCCCGCTCTCCCCTACATCACTGTGCAACTTTGCAACCTAACTACAACATCAGCGAACAAAATGAAAACGTAGTGTTGACTGTGATATACAATAGTCAAATTTTAATTACACTACATAGCCATAAAACACAAAAGTCAAAAACCTATCTACTATAGATAGCATAAAACTGTAATGGTCAACATGCTATCTACTGTGGATAGCACTAAAACACCATGGTCAAACTGCTCGATCTAGAGTAGATCACAAATAAGTAAAACTTTAGTTACAGAAGATAGCTCTAAAACACAATAGTCTAAATGCTATCTACAGTAGATACTAAAGCATAATGGTCGAAATGCTATTTACAGACCTATTTACAGTATATAGGCTACCACTATTAAAACACAATATTCACATTTTATTTACAATAGATATAGCCATAACACGTAGGCCCTAATAGAAAAATGCTATCTATAGGCTTATTGTAGAGAGCACAAAACTACAATGGCCGAAATGCTATCTACTGTAGATAGCTAGCACTAAAACACAATGGTCAAAATGCTCTCGTAGGGTTGTAATTACAGGAAATTTTCGGAGTGGAAAGCAAGGGTGAAAATAAGAAATAGTGAACCGGGGGCTCCTTTTTACACAAAATGGCCCCTGGTTCACTTCATTCAGCATGGAACCTAATAGTGATGCGGTCCGTGGCACCGTTTTTTATTGTCGACATGTCGATATAATTCGTATACCGACGTCGACAGTGTGTCGACATAAAAAAAAAATTCTAAAAAAAAAAAAAAATTTAATTTTGAAAAATATTTTTGGCCAGAAAATCAAGTTATAGGCCCAAACTGACTTGTTATTCAAGGTTGAAAACCAGAGAAATACTGCTACTCAAAAAAAAAAAAAAAAATGCCAATTTTTTTTACAAAGTTGAAAAAGTTGTACATTTGAATTACTTTTGTTTCTATTGAACAGCTAGCAATGCATACTAATTCAATGTGTCCCTGACTGTTCAATAGAAGCAAAGGTAATCAAAATGTACAAGTTCATCCAACTTTTTGTATCCTACCTTGAATAACAAGTCAGTTTGGGCCTATAACTTGATTTTCTGGCCAAAAATATTTTTAGGTTCGACCACATCACTAGAACCTAATGACTTCTAATCAACTTCTAATCTGGATAAGTTCATCATACATTTATGGCTATGGAATTGGATTTTTGGGTATAGTGACCAGGGGCCAGTTTCTGAAGATAAGTGTCCCCTGGTCAGCTTAAATTTAGATGGGACCAGGGGCCATTTCAGGGTTTGTGGGCTAAATGGCTCCCGTCTCCCACTTATTTTCACCCTTGGTGGAAAGTTTCCACCAGAAATTTTGGGAATTAATGGGAAATTTTGGGAATTTGGGGGGTTTTCATTCAAATCTATATCTAAAATCAAAGTTTAAACAGGGGAATCACTGTGTAGATTAGGGTATTTGGAGTATATAAGAGCATACAATAAAGAACTTCAAGAATGATTAATAACCATTTTTATCAGAGAAAACAAGCATGACCAGATCTTACTGCGTTTAGTAGTGCGTTATGTTTTTGTTCTGTAAAACATCAGAGGATGTTTAAAGGCATTCCCACAACCCAATGGGGTTTCTGACCTTGTATGTCTGGCTTTTGTACACATGTGGTACAGTTGACCATACCTTGCATTGGGATTGTGTGCAAATAGCTGGTGTTTTCATCCTATTATTTAACATTCAAAACATCGAGACTTAGGAATAAAATTAATGCAGTGGGACAATTATGAATGTTTCCTGTAAGAAAATCAAATATCAGTCCTAAGTCTCAACTATTAACTCGTTGGCTGCAGTTTTAAAATTACCATTTTGTGTGTGTGGCAATGGGGACTTTGCCTTTAAAATTAGGTTATATTGATCAAAATTCCCAATCATAGTGCATTGTAGGAATGCCATTAAGCCTCCTCTGGTAAAACATCTTACACTAGCTAGTACAATGAGTTTTGAAACAATAACCACAAACTCTGAAGGGATAATCATTATCTTAAATCTTATTACATAGGCCTAAAGACTTCTATTATTTCAGCAGTGTTGTAGTCGAGGACCTCATGTCCGAGGCCAAGGCCAAGGCCAAGGACTTGGTGTCCGAGGCCAAGGCCAAGGCCAAGGACATGGTGTCCGAGGCCAAGGACACCCCTCCGAGGCCAAGGTCTTTTGTCTCCGAGGCCAAGGCCAAGGACCAAGGACTTTTATAATAATGAACCATACTAAACCACGCCCGATGGGGGGGTCATATTGTCGTCAACATAAGGCAATTTTATATGCACTTTAAATAACGCTGCACAGTAAGCCTATTTATAGAACTTTTAAAAATAAACATGCCTAAAATGCAAGTGTCAAATATCGGAAACTCCAACCTGTATTCATAGGATACAGTTCCGTCGCTATGGTGGATGGGGGTGTGACAATGCTAGGATACTAGTGATCATGTTTATGGAAGAAACAAATATTTTATTTTATTTTAAGATATTTTCTTCGTACCTTTTCAGCACGAAAAAAAAATAATTAGGACATGCTGGATTTTCATATGAAAAATAATCAGCTGCTTACAAAATTAACTTACAAGTTGCAGGTTGCGAATACTGTACACTATATTGATTTAAAATCATTTTGAAGCAACCACTGTAAAATTTCAATATCGTAGGCCTACTTCAGAACATACTGAAATTTTATATTAAAAGGGCATTTCGTGATCCACAGCCTCATCCCCCCACTTTTCTCAAAAAAAGTTGCGATTTTTATATCACTGGAAACCTCTGGCTACATAATGTTTATGTACAAAATATTTCTTGCAGATTAATTCGTTTAGCAAAGATATCGTGAAATTTGAATTTCGTTCTGGTGCACCAGAACGAAATTACAATGCATTGTCTATGGAGCAGTGTAATACACATAATCATGCATAACTCGTGAACGCAAAATCGGAATCAACTGAAATTTTGGGAATAGGTTTTTTTCGTGGATATCTAATGAAAAATGACATAAATAGAGGATGCTAGGATCACGAAATACTCCTTTAAATCCTTAAAAAAGATCAACTTTGACCGATGTTTTAACAGCTTTTTTTACAAACGTAATCTGACTTTTCGGCCCGCCTCCCTACCTAAGGCTGCGATCACATATAAATATACGATATACGGTGTTTGCTATACGAAATACGCTCGTTCGATCAGGCTGAGTTCACATAGGAGTATACTATGTGAACTCAGCCTGATCGAATGAGCGTATTTCGAATTTCGTATAGCGAATACCGTATACTTATATGTGATCGCGGCCTAACGGAAGGACTTTCGTAAATAAGACTTCAACTTTTGGGCTGTTACAAGTAGTGAAGATTACAATATAACACACTTATGTTTGATCAAAAGCTAGACAGTTATGTGGGCACTGATCTATCTTAAGATCAAACGCAGCAAAATGTAGCTGATGAGATTAACCAAAATAGATAAAATTCATTTAAGGGGTATAATCCATACAAGATCCCGCCGAACGATTTTTCTTAAACTTAGTACCAATTAAATTTCATCGATATACTTCGAATATCTAAAATAAAAAAGAGGGGTCACGGAGTTAGTTTTCAAGAAATAACCATTTTAAAAATGCTGTTTTTGGGAAAAATTAGTACAGGCGTCTATGGGAAAATGGAAATTTTAGACATGTTTTCGATTATAACAAAAAATCTACCCGAACAATTTTGCTTATTTTTTGATATAATATGCGCACTGATGGGATATTTCATTAAAGCTAATAAAAAAGAGGGGTCACGGAGTTACTTTTTTCGCAATTTGAGCAGAAATGGCATATTTTTGGTTCAAAATACCAGTCCGATATCATAGCGCGTCACTCGCAAAAAACTTGTCGCAGCTCATACGCGCTATATTGTCCGCGTATGCAGGTGATATCGCAAACACCTGCAACATGACAGTGGGCGATTTTCTTCGGTTTTATTAACCCTCTTGATTCAAAAGTTAAGCCATGCGCCAACAAACAAAATGAGATATTTTACATAAATCTGTAATTTCAAATTGAATTGAATTTGAACTTTGTCAATGCTGCCGTTTTTTCTCGTTGTTTTGCATAGCAAAAATGCTTGTAGGCCTACCTATGACAACTTTAATGACTTATCCTTCACTCCTATGCAATTTATAAACAATGTTAATTTTTTTGCAGGCTATCACTGAATAGGCCTTTAATTATTAACTTTAGCGGATCCCGTTATTTATCATGTTTAGAATGATATTAATATTACTCAAATATCATCTCATTTTGGGCATGTACCCAGCAAACACAAAACATTTTCGACATCATTCGCAAAGGTTAGAAAAGGTTGCAAACGTTTAATCGTCGGGTTATTTAAAGGGGTATAAAACGTTTCCAAAACACTCAAAAACGTTATACTGCAAACATTCTAACATAATGTTATTTTAGTGTTGACAAAATATTTTGCAAAAACTATTTGCAAAACATATTTTTACAATAACACTTTGAAAACAATTTAGAAATATTATTGTAGTGTGTTTTCATACAAAACGTATTAAAACGTTTTCATAACCTTTATATAACCCGACATTTAATTTACTTAAATCAAAACCCAAATGTTTAAAACGTTTTAACGTTTTTTGTGTTTGCTGGGACAACTTGGTTCGATCTACTTATCATTCTCGTTTTATCATTACATGATTAAGTTATAAAGTCAGTTGCACGCGAAGTAAGTCAGATGTGAAAATAGACATTTTATTAAAAAAATAAAATTGACTTCATGTGATATATATTTCAAATTACAGAATTTTACCTTAAAATACTATTGAAATAATTTCATTATATTAACAATCAGTAAAATAAGAAACAACTTTATAATAAATAAGTTATATAATACTAGTTAATAAGATAAATATAAAAGGCCGTTTGACATCAGCCTTTTATATATTTTTTTCGTAGGCCTACTGTGCCTGTTTAAATGGACAGTATGCATAAGAAAAAAACATAGACCTAGTTTTATAATAATTATATATACCTATAGCCTATATTATTTTTACGTATTATTGATTTCCTCTTGAGTTAAATTGTGTTACATTACATTACGAAGTTACACTTTAGCCTATAGGTAACCAAATGAGAGATGTGTAACGCTAATACCATTTAATTACATCATAATTTTCTTTTCCATGAAATAATACATTTTTGGATTTCTGAAATGGGCTCTCCCTAGTCTAATTAGGCCTAGGTCTATATATTTTGTTATCTTGGTTTTTTTATCTTTATTTTCCCTCATTATTTAATTCTGTCTTCCTTTTTTCTTACCTTTCCTTCTTCTGTCTTTTTTGTGTTTGTTTCCTTTCTTCTTTTTATTCTTTCTCACTTCTTTCTGTCGTTGTTATTTATTTGATTGATTACATTAATTTGTTCAGTTTCCTTTATTCTTAAATTTTCTGTTATTTCACTTTGTCTTTCTTTTTTTATCTTCCTTTTATTCCTTCTCTTTTCTTTCTTTCTTTCTTTTATTAGTTTTCTTTCTTTCTTTCTTTCTTTCTTTCTTTCTTTCTTTCTTTCTTTCTTTCGTTCTTTCTTTCTTTCTTTCTTTCTTTCTTTCTTTCTTTCTTTCTTTCTTTCTTTCTTTCTTTCTTCCTTTCGTTCTTTCTTTCTTTCTTTCTTTCTTTCTTTCTTTCTTTCTTTCACTCCTGATATTTTCCTTTCTTGATTTCTTTCTTTAGTTATTTCCTTCCTACTTTGTTTATCTTTCTTTCTTTTACAAAAATCACTGGTACCGATAAATGGCGATAAAAACATGGTACTCTCGCGTAGCTGAACTTCTTACCAGCGCCTGACGCACACTCCACGCAGTTTTTAGTTTGACGCGCGCGTGGCGGCAAGAACTGCGCGGACAAGATTTCACAGAAATTTCAGTTAGAAACGAGTGCGTACTAGACGCGTGGATTATACCCCTTAATCACAGTTAGGTCTACCAGGTAATCGAAACATGTCCTACAGTAGCGTCCAATGAGTTTCTTAAAATATCTAAAGCACCTCTTGTGTCTATTCGATATTCCTATTTTAGGAATCATATTGGCTGAGTGGAATTTTAATATAAAACCACATATTTGGCCTCCATGTGCATCTTTTGCAAAGAGCAAAGATGATAGTTAAGAGTGCACCAAAATATTGACAAACTGTTTTGTATTTCAATCAGGTACAATAAAAAGCTATCCTTAATTGTCATGTTTCTCTATGAAAAGTTTCAATTTATACCTAAACAGCAGATTGTACTCTTTCACTCTTTAAACATTTGCCTGCATTTTTGATGATTTTGCCTGTCCTTGTCGGGTCCTTGTTGTCGAGGACCAAGGACTTTGGGGTCCGAGGCCAAGGCCAAGGCCAAGGACTACACGTCCGAGGCCAAGGACTACATGTCCGAGGACCAAGGACTTCAAAACCTGTCCTCGAGGAGTCCTCGAGGCCAAGGACTGTACTCGAGGACTACAACACTGTATTTCAGTAATAGAATTTCTTTCATTTTTGTTACCAGCTAAGTGATCTTGAATATTAAATTTAAACTCTTATTCAGTGCTACATGTCAGTGGCGGATTTACGCTGTCAGCAGCTGACAGGGCCCCCTTGCCAGCAGTGGCGGATTTAAGCTGTCAGCAGTTGCTGACAGGGCCCCCTTGTCAGCTGGCCTTCGGGCCCCTACGTTTGTTTTATAACACAAACCATGTGTGAAGTACATTGATATTGTTCTACTAAATACGCTCGTATTAGCTGTAGGCCTACACTAGAGTGGGCCAAAAAACACATTTTTTCTCGGATCGACTTGGAACTCTCGGAGAATTTTACTGGGGTATAGTAGTATTGTGCTGAAATATCAGTAATATCGGAGCATGTTTCGCCCAGGCAGTAGATTTTCACAAAATCCCGGCTTTTTTGCTATTTCTTACTATATACCTCTATAGCATGACCTTTATCTTTGGGTGAGAGCCGAAACAGCGCCACAGAAAACCTCGAAAATCGAATTTCTAGTTCTGGCTTTAAATTTCTTTGTTTTTTCAAAATAAGTGACGAAATCAGTGATTGATGAAAGTTGCTGTTAAAATTGAACATGTAAGGGTCTTTGGGTGACAGATCAAATGAAAAAAGCTAAACAAATAGGGGGTCTTCGGGTGACAGAACACATGTTCGTAAAAAAATATGGGGTCTTTGTGACAGCGACGCTAGCGGAAAAAGGGGTCTTAACAGCCCTACATACGCGTCACCTCCAAAGTTGGAGTGCCCCCCCTCCCCCCGGGGGCTGCGTCCGAATCTTGCAATTGTCAAAATTCCAGAATTTTGAATTGTCAAAATCAGAATTTTGACAATTCCAAGAATCTGATGCAGCACTGTGACTCGCAACGGATGGACGGATTGCGTCCTCAACCATTAGGGCGTATAAAATTAATGTTTTGGTTCTCGTCCAGAGGATTTTCATGAATTGATGAGGGAGGGAGGTGTTTTTTTTTTTTTTTTTTCCAATGTAAAATTAGCATTGTCAGTAGTTTTCGGTCTTCTCCAACAGTGCTCGAGGAAACGATGAGGCCCTTTTTTTTTTTTTTTTTTTTTTTTTTCAAATGTGAGATTCTGAGGATAAACCCCTAGAGTACCACAAAAGACTTGTACAAGTGTCCTGTACCGCCTGCTGAAATATAAGTGCAACTGACGCCACCACACGGCACATGGTAATTATTCTTACCTATGCGAAAATGGTATAGTCTAATGTAATACGAACTATGACCCATTACTGTACAATAAAGTATAATATTAAATTTACAAAATCAAAAGTTTAAATTCTTAAAAGTTGTTTTAAGGAACAAATTAATTATGAATTTGTACATAAAATTTGTACAAAGCGTAATGATTTTAAATTAAGGGTCAATAATATAGACGTTTTCTTTCTCTACTTCTGTGTAGCTGAAAGAGGACGCTTGGTTGCTAGGCAACTCGCTTGTTATGGCGGAGGTGCCAACAAACAACACACACAGTGGAGAAAATCAATTATTTGTTAACTATTTAGAAACAAACTTCGGCCATATTAACAACGTAGTGAACTGAAGTGGTGTAGATTTTATTTCTTAGAGGGTTTTTACCCAAACTATCATCCGATATCATGAGTGCCACTACGAAAAGCAGAAAGAAACCACAGCTGACAGTGACAGGAAAACCACAGCTGACAGCTGCAGGTTTCTCAACAAAATCACACATGAAAAATGCCACAGTCCTACCACCACCAACAGAGGGGGCTTTCGATGAAAGACCGCTAGATAGCAAAGGTACCGACTTCAGATATTTTTACGAAAGAGGAGACTTTCCAATAGCATTAGAACACGACACAAAAGGAAACAAGATTGCTTGGAAGGTGAGTTTGAAACTAAGCATGAAAAGTGGTTGAACTAAAGTTAAAAAGTAAAATTTTGAAATTGAATCATTTTCACAGCTAGACATGTCCACATTGCTTATTATAGAGGGCGACATTCAATCCAAAAAGTTTGGACCACAGTAGCTCACAGTCAATGGCTTAACTGTGTAATCCCCATACATAGCTATAGGCATGATAGGGAAATTTCATTGTATGTATACAAAAATTTGAAATTTGGACACCAGAAACTTCACGACGTAGTCTAAAAAGTGCTGGTACTTTATCCTTGATATTAGAAGTCAGCATGCAGTGAAAGTTAGATTTCAATAATTGAAATTTTCATAAAATAAAATCGCCTTTGTTTAAAATGGATCATCGTGGAAAAAAATGGTGCATTACATGCTTTTTTTGTACAGTAAGTCATTGTAAGGCATTGTCATTCAATGATGGTCGCAGAAAAGTGCAGTTTTTTAAAAACAGGCTAGTTTTTGACCTACAGACATGGTTGACCCCTCATTTTTTAAGTTAAATAATCACCTTTTTAAACAAAATAATTTCCATGTGAAATAGGCCTATCCTACTTGAAAATTTTGTGAACATGCCTATCACAGCTGAAAGTGAAATTGTTCATCGAATCATGAATATGACATGAATTGTATGCACATTTATGCATGCATATGATGATTGCTGATTGAAAAATCATGAAAAAGAATTTTTAACTTATAAAAATGAGGGGTCAAGAATAACTCAAGATCATCATCATCAAATTTGCCATCAAACTGCATCATTTTATATATCAAATTAAAGCCCTCGACTCGAGTAAAGCCAAAACTGTAAACCGTTTTGTCATACATAGCACTTTCCGTAGCAAAGTTACATCTTCAAAGATTGACTTTCATCAAAAATATTCAGCCAACATTCAAAATTAAATAATGTACCATGTATCATTTAAAAAACAAAACAGCATTAGTCTACAGAGTGCTGATATGGTCGCATGTCATGAATTGGTCATCTTTTGTGTAACATACTGTAAAATGAGGAAAATATCACCAATTCTGATTCACTTCAACTAAGGCTGGCATTTTCGGTCGGGTAAACGGGTACCCGCCTGAGATTACATTACCAGGTAGGAAATACCTCCCGGGTACCCGAAATTCAAAAAAAAAAAAAAAAAAAAAATTATTTTTATTTTTTTTTTTAAGATTTTATTTTTTCGAGTTTTAGTGTCCCTGGACCTAGACCTAAATGCTAGGATCATTCATGGTTGACCTAAAAAAAAAAAAAAAAAAAAAAAAAAAAATTCAAGATATTTTGTTATTTTTAATATGAAAATTGATAATTTGTATTCATGTCATAGTCTATTAATGATTTCAAAATGCATTCAAATTCAATACATTTTGAAATCATTAATAGACTATGACATGAATACAAATTATCAATTTACAAAATAACAAATTATCTTGAATTTTTTTTTTTTTTTTTTTTTTTTTTTTTTAGGTCAACCATGAATGATCCTGGCATTTAGGTCTAGGTCCAGAGCCACTACAAAACCGAAAAAAAAAAAAAAAAAAAAAAAAAAAAAAAAAAATTTTTTTTTTTTTTGCAATTTCAGTACCCGGTTACCCGCCCGAAAATTGCGGCGGGTACCCGGGTACAAAATTACCCGAAAATGCCAGGCCTAACTTCAACACAACTTTTAATAAATACATTTTAGACCATTATAAGTATATATTTCTGGAAAGCTTATATTACAAGGATGCCAAATCAACAAAATATAACATCATAATACAGGGTGGGTAAGAAATATACAGGGTGGAACATCAACAAAATTAGCATCTTTCTTGTCACAGTGAACCCCATATTTTTCTTTTCTGAAAGCTATGTAGCTCAAAATAAATATGGATTCAGAAAGACATTTCATGGGCCCATCAAACAAATTAGGAAGAAAGAGTTTGGTATCCCTAGTGTTAAACATACAGGGTGGTCAAAAATTGTAAAATAATTTTACAATTTTTATGACATATCAATCAAAACTTTTTCCTCCATTTCTGGCACTAAAACTAATAGCATAATTGAATTCCTCATCAAATTTCCTTAAAAATATGTGTACTTTTGAATAAGCAGGATGATTCGGCCAAAGATAGGCCATTTAGAAATGTCAGAGCATTACGTGTACACTTTGTACAGTAACATATAGGAAAAAGTGTCTTAATTAGCATTTAATTAGGCAATTAATTAGTTACATCGTTTGTTACAGTTGATCTACTATGAGGCAGATCTACAATCCAGGATGATATGTGCAATTTGTAGTCCATGCTAGTTGTACTTTTTAAGATACAAAGGTTTGAAGTTTTCCATATTTTCACAATTTTGTGTACAACCCTATGGGGCTCCCCCGCCCCGGCTCCCCCATTGACACATCTTACATATTGAAGTATATATCTCAAAGTAGTTGTCCAATTGACTTGGGTTTTTTTGTATTGGATAAAGAACATAATTATCTACAAAATGACACCAAACTTTCCACAATAGGTACTATACTTTTAGAATAAACCAAACTTGAAGTGTGAAGAAAGCATTTTCATGTTACGGCTCCCCCATTTTTGGGTGACCTATTTGTGACATGCGACCATATTCCTTACAAAGCATGGGTTTGAATAACGCACCAATCATCGATATATACCAAATTCGCTGAAAACTAAAATCCCAAAGCCGCACTAAATTCTCTCGGTCAGGGTTGTACCATCCACTACCATGACTACAGTCTACACTTACCCATTTCCAATGTCTGTCAAAGAAGACAGTGGGACACCCTCCTCGCGAAATCCCCAGTTCATGATTTTGGTTAATAGCAGTAACAGGCATGACAGGCCTTTTAGTTTCAGTCAAAGAAAACACCAATTTGCTTTTCCTGTTGTAATTTTTAAGTTTATTCCTCTGAGTCTGCGGATTGCTTGTTGTATGGTAATGTAGTAGTCAGACCTCATCTTACTATAAATAGGGGAATGTTGTGTATCTATCTATCTATCTATCTATGTATGTATCCTGTATAAAGGCTTCGTCAGTTTCGAGTCAAATGTCGCCAAATTCATACGGGACATTGAACCATATACCGAGACGGTTATGCGAAAATTTGGTTGGAAACGATCAAGAATTGGCTGCAAAAACAGTAAAATGTGGGTAAAAACGGGTTTTTTGTTATGAAAATCGGTTACCAGCCTACGCGTCACTGCAGCTGGCGGCAGCAGCGTCGGCGCTATGCGTGCGTACGCATGATACGCCTAATGCGCTGGCAGAACGGCGCAAAGCCACACTTGCGACCCAGAGACCAGTGGACATGATAACACAGAAAGAAGGAAAAATAAAGGACAAAAAGGTACATGGACGGGTCACGGGATACCGGGTGAACACGTCCGCAGACAAAATGAGGACAAAAAGGGTACGAGTAATTAGGCCAACGGGTTAAAGTAACTAAATGAAACGGGAACGAAACAAAGAAGGAAAGAAACTAATCAAGAAATGTAAGAAAAAAATAAACTAAAATAATGAGAACAGAATTAAGTAAAAAACATGGAAACGGGAAATCACAAGCAGCAAATAAGAAAAGATGCTAAAAGGGAAATGTAAGAAAGAACAGATTTAGAAAATAATGGGAACGGGTTAAATAAATAAATATCAAGGAAACGGAAAATCACAAGCTAAGAAGAAGAAACTAAAAAAGAAAATGTGTAGAAGAGACAGATTTAGATAAATAAAAATGTACCTTTTCAATGATTCTATCTGTTCAGTAATTTTTCCTGTTATACTGAACGCTCCCATTTACTCATCTAGCGGGGATACGCGCGAAGCGCGGGTATCCCGCTAGTATAAATTACTTGTGCTATTGGGCAATGGCAGAGAGGCTCTGTACTGTTACTAGAGCTAATTTGAGCCCTGCAATCTGCATGCCTCTGAGTCTGCGGATTGCTTGTGGTATGGTAGTAGTCAGACCTCATATAAATTACTTAAGTGCTATTGGGCAATGGCAGAGAGGCTCTATACTAGAGCTAATTTGAGCCCTGCAATCTGCATGCTACACATTCTAACAAGGGCTTCATAGAATCTGAAACATGATTCTAATTGTTGCAGTTTCTAAGTCCTTCCATTTGATATTATTATTTAATTAATTTCACTTTTTTTCCTTTTCACAGGTTGAGATTGAGAAGTTAGACTACCACCACTACCTACCCATGTTTTTTGATGGCTTGTGTGAAACCACACATCCGTATTCAGTTTTTCTTGAGAACGAGGAGTTCACGACATGTTGGAGCATGGTGGATCGAAGATTCTTCCTGTTATTCCCCAGTTAATTATTCCAATTAAGAAAGCACTAAATATGCGCAACCACAAAGTTATTTGCACAACGTTGAAAGTGTTGCAACATCTAGTCGTCTCGGGTGAAATGGTTGGAGAAGCATTGGTGCCTTACTATCGTCAAATCCTTCCAATCCTCAACATCTTCAAGAACAATAACCTGAACTCTGGAGATGGTATCGATTACGGCCAACAGAGAAGAGAAAACATGGGAGACTTGATTCAGGAAGTGCTGGAAGCATTTGAACAATATGGTGGCGACGATGCGTTTATAAATATTAAGTACATGGTTCCGACGTACGAATCATGTTTACTTAATTAGCGTGGCAATGTAAATTTTCTAACTATCCCTTGCCGCAACTCCAAGCATACCTGACTGTTAAATTCTTGTTTCATACCTACCACAAAAATGTGCAGTAAACTTGAAACAGTTTTATACCTGTACAACATAATATCTATAGGTACATTCATATTTGTATCTTTTATTGTTTGTATGCCCTTCCCATATTGTGTTCTATTGTATAAATGGATGTGTCGTATTGGTGTTGAAAACAGAATTTAAATGAACTTTGTTTCATTGTAAGTGATTTTTCATTTGTGACGGATTGGTCATATCAAACGGTACCTTCGGAAAGTTATATTGAGATCGCAAATTTGTCAAACTTGCAAAATCTAAACAAACATTTATATTTTTTTTGCAATTCCTTCAAAATATAACATTCACATTGAATTTGAAAAACAAGGACTTGGTATTAACCATTTCAAATCATTTTTTCATAAGTAAAGGTACTCTAACTTTGGGATGTGACGGAACACAATTTTTCAAAAGGCTGGAAGGTCTCACTGATTTTTTGAAAACAAGTCAATATTTTGTTTTTTAAACAAATCTATATGCAGTTCGCAAGGAGAAATTTTACAGATTCATAATTCACCAAAGAGTAATATTGTTGTAAATAATATTTTCTTAATATGCAGTTGATTGATTTTGGGAAGGAAGAAAGTGTAAAGGGTTTTTTCTCTGGCTATTTTTGAAGCAACTACCAATGTATGCATGTTGATTAATGAGCTATGCGAACAAATTTAATGTATGCAAATTTATCCAGCTATGTGCATTTATGTAGCTAGAAGAACTCCAAATGATGTATAAACTATATACGTATTATAACAGCCGCAAGTACAATTGGTTTCAGTCTCCAAGTATTATAGTCTCTCCTGTCTTCCAAAGGAAATACAAATTTATTAGTTTTAGAAAGGCAAGGAATGCTTTCAAGAAGTTTGTGTTTATCGGAATACGGGAATCTATTTGCAAAAAAACATTCTTGCACAGAATTTCCAAAACAAAACATCAAGTGTGATGCTTTTTGCTATGCATCTGATAACCTGCCCTGGGCATGAGACAAATTCCTTTTTCTTGTGGTGCACCAGCAGTCCAGCACTCAACTATCTTGCGTGAAAACTCAGGACAAGGGACTGTTTTGGATACAAAAACGTGCATGGTTCACTACGCTTCCAGATTCCAATTACTGCCGCCCCAGATGTACACTGCTGCCGAGCTACTTTGTGGCTACTTAATTTCTCTATAGAGAACCATTGCAGCACATACATTGTAATGTGTGCACTGCATGTGTGATTCTGATGTGTGTACTCATGAGTTATGAGTATCAACACGGGTCTATAAGGTACCAAATGAAGTACGGTAGCTGGGCAGCAGTGTACCTTGGGGTGGCCCGCAGCAATATTTGGTAGTAAAAATAAAACAAAATGTAACAGCATTTTGAATTTTAATAATACAAAATACCCCAAACAAGTTAACAAGTGGAGGATGCAGGACTTTATCGTAGTGCACTATTAAATGTAACATGTACACTATTAAACGTAATGTGATATACAGTCCTATTGTAGAATAACATTTGTTTGAATGAATTAAGTTATTTTGTAGCATTTAAAACTTACCGTACTGCTAGTATTTTGCTGTATGCTTCCACTGTTAATAAAGCAACAGTCAGCTCTATAATTATGTTGCAAACTTGTGATTAAAATTGGTCTGGAGTCTGTTCCTACATTGTTATGCCCTAATAAATGGTTCTATGCAAAAAAAATATCCACTTAAAAATCATAACCCATCAAATATAATTCAAACAAATTCAAGCCACCGGGCGGTCATGCTAAAGATGACTGACCGGCAGCCTGGATTTGTTGGAAAAAACGTCCAACAATGTGTTGAATCTGCTTTAGTCAGAATTATATTATGCAATATTTTTCAATACAGGTCACTGACCGAGGTCAGATCATGAGAGGGTGCGTTTGTATAAAGAAGTAAAATCAACCAAAGCTAGTGTTTATTTATTAGGTGATCAAAAAAAAAAACCCTGTTCAGTGGGCAGACTGACGTGTAGCTTAGTATAATTGACCCCAAATCTGTTTAATCATGAAACTTTTTTCACTTTTAGTCAAAATCAATTAACCTTTTTACAAAAAAAATCCCCAAAAATATGCCAAATACTGGTATCTGGGTTGGCCCTGTAGAACAGGTGTTTTTTTTTTGGTCACCTACCAAGTACCTGTTTTTCAAGTCTTACTTTGTAGGCCAATAGGCAAAAAAGGTATATTTAGCTAACTTTATAGCAGTGTGTACAAAATATATATGGAAAATTAATTGTGAACATGAGGCCGTATAAAATTAATGTTTTGGTTCTTATCTAGAGGATTATGGGAGGCGTTTTTTAAAATTTTATTTCCAATGTAAAATGAGCATTGTTAGTAGTTTTCCAACAGAGCAAGAGGAAAGGAGGCCTTTTTTTTAATGTGAGATTCTGAGGGATAAACCCTTCTAGAGTACCACAAGAAGTCTTTGAAGTGATCCATGTTCTCTAATAAACTTTTTTTTATATATATGAAGAGCTTATTTCCAAACCGATTAAGTCCACTATCTCATGCTTCTGATTTCCCTGTGCGATATTGCAATGTGTTGTGATGCTAGGTATTATAGTTTCAGTTGGATGCACCATTACAAATCAAACAGTGGATGGACTTGTCTCCCAAATGAGAACAATAGTCTGCATATTGTTATGCAGCATTGTTATGGTAAATAATAGTTTGTTGATGGTACAATTTGTTGTTGCTAATGTCAAACTTGTCAAAGTAATTATGATTGTATCTCACAAGTAAATGAGACACATGGGGTTGTGGATTTAATTTTGGAAATAAGCTCTTCATATATCAAGTTTTCCTAAAGTATTCCAAAGTCTAAAAAATTGAAAAATCTTATAAGAAAAGGAAAAAAAAAAACCCTGACAAATCCCAGAAATTAAGGAGGGGAGGAGAACCAAAACATTAATTTTATAAGGCCTTGAAAAAAGTATTATTTAGTATTTGCATTTACATAATAATTACTGTATCAAATTTAAAATGGACCAATACTTTTCCCACCAAAGTGTAAATAATAGTTTAAACATGTTTATTGTTCGGAAATGTTTTGAGTACATACCAAAATAAATTAACCTGAATAATATGACTTTGACTTGCAACGTATCTGTTTATTTTGTTATTGATGTTGTCACCTATATCTTTGTATTCACAAAAAATACCCTCCTAAATATTTGACTGCATAATGTGACACATTTCTTATTTCCAACATGGGGAAAAAAACCCATATTTTTCCAAAAATGATATGTTTGCAGAACATCAAACATCAAAACCACCAGTTTCAAGTGATCCACATGAGCCTTCACCAATTAGTTTCAAGTGATGCAAATGACTGCAACATCAAAATGCAACATAGGATTCACATCAGGGTCTTAGCTAGAAATCGTGAGTTGCCCGTCATTTGAATAAAATTGCCTGTCCTAATTTGACCTTTAAAACATTTGCCAGACCTCTATAGCCCATTGGGGGTTCAAAGAGTTCAAATAATGTGCTGATTTGGCCTTGTTCTACAAATTGGGTCTACTAAAAAGGTCAATTAGCTTCTCAAAACATACAATTCATAATATGGCATTTGTCAAAGGCATTAATTTTGCCCGTCCCAGGAGCAAACTGGCCGTCTGAAATGACGGCCAGACGGGTGGCTAGCTAAGACCCTGATTCGCATTATTGTTGATTACAATGTTAAGTCATAATGGTCATTTCAAGAGGATCCAATGTTGCATTTGGAAGAAACAGCCTTTTCAATAAAGATCAAAACTGATGGGTACCAATCATTTTGATACCCATCAAAAATGATGGTACCAATCATTTTGATACAGCTTGAGCTTGTAATGATAAAGCATACAATTGGTTTTGGAATGCATTACAGGCATGATTATGCCCATATATTCAAAACCAATTGCTGCTTTGTCAATACATGCTGTATCAAAATGCTGTATCAACACACAAGTATACCCACATTTTGGTTGCAGTCTCATACGACAGCTATCCCAACAACAAATAACTACTTTTTTAATGCTAAGACCGTTCATTGCTTGATTTTATGAGTGAGATGAAACAAAATATATTTTAGCTGTTTATAATCATGATAATCACTCGGTGAAAGATGTATTGTTCAATTTTCCGGCTCATGAAATGGAACAACCCATCTCACCTTCATAACCTCCGCGTATCACGCCATACGTGCGTCCCAATCACATTGGTCCTTAGATGATTTACGCACACCGCGATGTACCGGCGCGGAGGTTATTGATATCCATCAATGACCTGCGCGTATGTTTACGCGGTACAATGACTTCCGCGTGTGCACATATGTTGCGCCGGAACACTTCACGCGCACGCAACTACCATATTTGCACATGGCGTGATTGCGCAGTGCTGTAATTGGCAAGTCCGTTTTAGCCTGTTCGACTTTTTGAAGGGCGAAATATAAGTTTCGATAAAAATTCTTTATTTCAACAAATTTTGAAGAATAAAATCTTGAGATTTGGTTGAGTGATGAGTTCAAAATGACGGTTATGAATTTGATTAATAACTTTGCATCAGTTATATGTCGGGCATTGTGAAAAATCTAAACATTTTGCTTTGGACCTCGGAATATCGGGATATTCCTCGGTTCCAAAGGCAAAATGTTTAGATTTTTCACAATGTCATCCAAATAACTAATGCGCAGTTATTAACCTATAATTGTAATTACATTTCGACCATAACACAGATAATATTGCCTCTTCCAAACCCACCGGCCACCACTGGATAGTCTACTCTATATGGTGTGTTTGGAGTGGACGGAAGAATTTTCATGACCACCAAAAATAGATGGAGAAGAATAGTTTGTGAACAAACTCTTTTGCTCCCAAAATGCCTTAAAGGGGCATTTCGTGATCCACAGCCTCATTCCCCCACTTTTCTCAAAAGTTGAGATTTTTATATCACTGGAAACCTCTGGCTACATAATGTTTATGTACAAAATATTTCTTGCAGATTTAATTCGTTTTGCAAAGATATCGTGAAATTTGAATTTCGTTCTGGTGCACCAGAACGAAATTACAACGCATTGCCTATGGAGCAGTGTAATACACATAATCATGCATCACTCGCAAACGCAAAATCGGAATCAACTGAAATTTTGGGAATAGGCTTTTTTTCGTGGATATGTACTGAAAAATGTCATAAAAAGAGGATGCTAGGATCACGTAAATCCTCCTTTAACTCCCTATTCCAGAAAAATAGAGCACTAATTTTTTGGGAAAAAAATATTATCCTGTTTTGCCAAATTAAAAAACAGCTAAATCCTACTCCTTTAGTTAGTTTTAATATTTGGCCAATTTTCGGGGTGTTTTTTTGTATGCTATGACAGTCAAGCCCAAAGACTTGTACTAAGACTAATTTCAGTTTATACATTCTAATTTTTGGAAAAGACATGTTTCATTTTAATAACCAATTTAATTATAGTAACACAAAAAAGTGAGAATTAGAGCAAAATTTTGGCAAATATGCTCAATATTGTGAATGCTTAGACTTGTTCCAAGTCCGATTTTTGTGACCCGATTGTCAGAAAACATGCCAAAAATGCATGCTATTGGCTCTTTTTTCAAGAAATTAGTAAAATAGTGAACTTGTTCTATTATCTACAGTTTATACTAAAAATGAATGATTAGGATTGAGCAATGTTTCATTTGGCAGGACCGGACTTGATAATATTTTAAATTTAAATTTTCAATTTAATATTTTAATCCCAAGAAATTAGTGCTGTATTTTTCTGGCCTTGTTTTTGCAGGGCATTTAGTGTTTAAAATACCAGTTCAATATAATAGTTTACAAATCTGAATTTTGAAAACAACTGAGGCCATCTGCACGCATAAACATGAGAACTAACAACTGAAACAGAAAATTCCTGTGTACAAATTCTTTATTTTTAATATAATTTATAATATGAGGCAATTGACATATTGGTACATATTTTCTAAAAAGATATACATATCTTTCACATAAAATACACCCTGAAGTATCACCACTTACTTTTTTTCAAGGTTTTCATGTCAATTTTTTGAAAATTATATTTGTAGAGCTGTGATTTAAAACTACTTGGTACTCCAAAAATCTGTGAAACAGAATATTTAAAAAAAAATGCACAGTATTTTTGTGGGACCAAATTGCATTCTGAATACAAGGAATGTGCTTCTGATATCATTTTTTTTAAATTCATGATATACATGTAATACAAATTTTATGCCAAATAATTAAAAATGTATATATTTTTGATAATTTAAATTTTTTAGGTCTTTAGAGGGAAAAATGTATATCTTCAATACAAACTTTAAGTACAATGTAGGCCTACATATCATTAGATTAATAAAATTTACTTCAAGGACTGTTATGTCAAAAATATCAATTTTTAATAATTTCCCATAAAAGTTGAATTACATGTATATGATGTCTGATGTGCTCTCGTATGTCCCACAAAAAATACTGTGCAAACGTTGCTATCCGATCCCTTAAACACCCAAAAACACATAATTTGCGACAACAAAAAATAATACAATAACATGTTTTTCCCCAGGTACTACGAGATTACGGTTTTGAGACCTTCAAGTCCTTGTGAGATATTGGGAATGTTTCTACTTTAAACATCACTGTAGTAGAATAAGATTATAGAACACAAAATTGACAATGGTGTGAAAAAAAGTGAGAAAATATCTTTAAATGATTTCTTTAATTTACGTTAATTCAGTATCAAAAATAATAATTATGGCTATTCACAAAAAATACAATTAACACTTGTGATCAATCCCAATGGTTGCTATACAAACTCCTCAATAAAAGTTTGGAAAGTTTTTTCAAGTATCTATATCTCGGAATCCGCGGATATTGTGACAAATTCATATTGTATTGCTCAATGGACACCTAATTTATTCCCCTTTGCAATGACACCACTTTTGAAACAATCCCCCTTTTCACGGACGAGTAAACATCACACCTTTTGAATGTAGTGCGTCTCAAACAGAATGTGCCCAACTGACCATTATTCTGTGCTCAAACCACACTAGTCACTATCCACAATAGTGGGTGGAAAAACAATACGCAGCCACAACAGCCTGACACCTTCTCCTCATACTGCTCACCAGCCTGGTCACACGTTGCTGTGGGATGGCATTTCATTCTTCAACCAGGATTTGTCGCAGGTCATTCAATGTACTTGCATTGGGTACTATGGCACGCACAGCACAACCAAGCTGATCTCACAAGTGTTCAATCGGGTTGAGGTCTGGGCTGATGGCAGGCCATTCCATTCTTGCGACTCCCATATTCTATCTGTATGTGGTCATTGATTACCCTGGTTCTATGGGGGCAAGCGTTGTCATCTTGGAGGATTGCATTAGGTCCCAGATTGCAAAGATATGGGATTGCAGATTGCTGCACAGAATAATGGTCAATTTGGCACATTCTGTTTGTAAAGAGGAATTAATTAGCTGTCCATTGCAACACGATATGAACATGTTTTAAATCATCAACTTTTGTTGAGGAATTTATATATCCAACATGTGGCTGTGCATGGTCTTTCAAAATGTGACTGTTGTGCATGCAATTTAATTGCTATCACAATTCAACAGAAAAAAGATCTGCGCTTCAACCAGTACTAACAAGTTTACCCTGGGAAGTTTACATACATTTATTGTGCATTTTACAATCCATTAAGCAAAAATAACTGGAATTCATAACAATTTGATTGTGATTGTGAGAAAATCAGATCTGCCAGCATGAAAGAATTACACTTGAAAAGTACATGTACAACAATTTTACATAAAATTATTTGGGAGTTGATGCTCATTGTCTATTTCATAGATTTTTATTACATCATAACGTAACTGAATTTAAAGTTATGTTAACAACACTACATAATTATATATTTTTTTTCAAAATTGTTTTCTTTATAATATCACCCGCAACCATATTTCATACTTTTTTAATATTATGATATGATTATTATAATTCAAATGATTATTACAGTAATTATTATGCAATATAAAGACTGCAACAACTTTTAGGTTGCATCATATGCTAGTTGTTGCAGCTATGGGGAGACATTACTCAGTTATCAAATGCTGAGCCTGTTAGCAATTATTGTGCAAATGTAATAGAAGTGATATTCTTCTGATTAGCCGATCATAGCCAAATTAAAGTCATTCGTAATCAAGTTGACTTGGATGCCCATATATAATACTAGCAGCTGCAGTAAGAGGCAGAAAAATTGGGATATTCCAGTTGAAATCCACACTACCCCCGTGGAAGATTTTGGAAATATCTTCCACATTGGTATTAGTCTGGGTTAATAATTTTGAAACCGGCCATTTTCCCACCCCCTGTATTATGGCTACCTATAATCTTCTACAACTGGAGTGAGTATTTCAAATGGAAGTTACCCAATCTGCCTATTCTAATCAAAACTCATACTCTCTCTGTGGAAGACCTCAGCTAAATCTTCCACAGGGGTAGTGTGGATTTTAAATGGAATTGCCCAATGGGTTATGGGGTTAGACTAATATACGATGGGTAAAAGGATTTATGACACATACGTAACTCGAGTGAAGTCCACCACTGGGCACTCATTATAAGCTGTTTGGCACATCATGTGAAATCACTTCCTGGACACACAGATTTACAATTATTACAAGTTCATTTTGTATTTCAATTTTACATCCTTCAATTACTATATACACCATTCATATATATTATAACTGGCAGTCAAATATGTTGTATCAAATTCCTAACACACTCTTATGATGTATAATATGTGTTAGTTCCAAATATGTGACACGGTCAAAAGGAATGAATAACATTGAACTTACAATATTGATTTTTGTTCATTAAGCAGTATGCAGACTTTTTATTAGACGTACAATATTGTATGTTACATATCTACGTTATTTAATCTATTGCCATTCTATTACCAGTAATGTTTAAGTTCTAACGAATGTTTGATGACGTAAAATTGATAATATATTTCTACCAGATATTATACGTAACATATTATCAATTTTACATCATCAAGCATTTGTTAGAATTAAACATTACTGGAAATAGTATGGCAATAGATTAAATAACGTAGATATGTTACATACAATATTGTATGTCTAATACTCGGAGTCTGCATACTGCTTTATTCATTACACACTTTAAAAAAAGTATTAGGCCTATTAATAGTTCAAGCCCCATTTAAATTGGAGTTCTGAGTGATTCGAAAAACAAAGTAAATCAAAAACACTGTAAAAATTACCAGAAAACACCTTTTTAACACTTCACCACGTTTATTTCCGTATACATAAGAAGGTATAGAAGGCATATTGCTTACCATTAACACTACAACACGTTTACACAGGTATTTTGCATGTATCAACATGTTTATATTGCTACGGAGAGTACAGAAATCAATGTGTTAAAGTGTTAAAAAAAGGGTTATATGGAAATTTTATATAGTGAATTTTAGTGATTGTATCACCTCCGAGTCTTTTTATTAACAATTCAAATCGATAATTATTATTAGTGACTTTTTGGTTTCATTCCAAATCAATCGCTGCAATCAATATAAAAGAATTTGAACATTTTCTTTGCCAATATCTCAAAATCTATATCAGCGACATCTGACTCATTTCCCTTGATCGTGTTACATAATACCATGCAAATCCAGATTACCAAACTGTGAAACCATGGTGGCATCTTATTCAGCTGCTAAGTTGTTTTCCTTGGCCCATTCTAGCCACCCTCCAGGGAAATGCCTAGCCCTGAAAGAAAAAAAAAGCAAAGAAATATTGACATTGTCATTTAATGACAGCTACGATGTAATTTTCATGAGCATGAATTGAAGTAGTAATGATAAATTACAAGATTTATATTAGGCTAAAAAAAATTGTTTGGTTGCCCTCAACCGACCGAAATTGGAAATCTTGGTGGTTTGTTTTTTTCAAACACTTTTTTAGAAGAAACCTTAAATTTGGACAGAATCAAGGACTTTTATATTTGTTATCCGTTCATTTTATTTATTAAATGCATATTTGACTAAAAACAAGAAGTATTTCCAATTAAATTCAGTCCAAAACTGCACAATTTTCAAACCGTAGGGAAAATGGAGGAAGAGCCCATGAAAAAAAAAAAAAAGATCAACCTACCGACCCTCCTAATTATTGTCTTGGAAGGGCAACCAAGCAATTTATTTTTGTTTTGGCCTATAAGCACTCCTACAAAATGTTTAACAGGGGAGCTAATGGAGATGAGTCTTTGTTGCACTGAACAACCAAGACGGGGGACACCCTCTCCACTTGGTAACCATGGTAACATCCCTTGGATTGGATTAGGCTATTCCAGTTGAAATCCACATACCATCTATGAAAGACATGACCTTTATCTTCCACACAGGGGGTGCAGATTTTAAATGTAGTCGCCCATTCAGGTAACCCCATTTGAAATTCACACTCCCTGTGTGGAAGATTAAGGTCACATCTTCCTGAAGGGGTGTATATATTTCAACTGGAAAAGCCAAATATACATTTGTTTCTACTGACAGAACTCTGGGAGCGATTATCGAATAGGGTGCAACTCTGCTACTAGTCTTATTACAAGACTGTCCTACCCCAACTCTAACCCTACACTCTGTAAATGAGGACTGGACTCAAGTCTAGCAAGTATGTTGCACCCCATTCGGTAATTGTACTGAACTCTGACTGTGATTACATTCAAACAGTGCAGTGTAGGTAAACTTTGTAGGAGTGAAAATGAATAGGCAATATAAATCTTCAAAACCATGAGATCAAAATACTGGGAGTGAAATTGTTCTTGTGGATGAACACCAAGTCAAATGGGAGTGAATCACTCTTGGGGTGAAAACCAACAGTCAAAGGTTAGTGAAATTACTCATGGGGTGAAAACAAACAGTTAAATGGGAGTAAAATCACTCACTTGGGATGAAAAACAACAGTCGGAATGGGAGTGAAATCACTCTCTGGGATGAAAACCAGTAGTCCGATGGAAGTGAAATAACTCGCGGGGATGAAACACAATAGTCAATGGAGTAAAACCACTCTTGGGGATGTACATGTAGACCAACAGTGAAATGGAGTGCTATTACTCTTTTAGTGAAACCAACAGTCAAAGGTTAGTAAAATTACTCTTGGGGTGAAAACAAACAGTTAAATGGGAGTAAAATCACTCACTGGGTATGAAAACCAACAGTAGAATGGGAGTTAAATCACTCTCTGGGATGAAAACCAGTAGCCCAATGGGAGTGAAATAACTCTTGGGGATGAAACACAACAGTCAATGGAGTAAAACCACTCTTGTGGTGCAAACCAATAGTGAAATGGGAGTGACACTACTCTAAAGGGTGAAAACCAATAATCAAATGGGAGTCAACCCACTCTTGAGAATGAAAACCAACAGTGAAATGAGAGTGATATTACTCTTAAGGGTGAAAACCAACAATCAAATGGGAGTAAAGCCACTCTTGGGGATGTAAACCAACAGTGAAATGGGAGTGACATTACTCTTAAGGGTGAAAACCAACAATCAAATGGGAGTAAAAACACTCTTGGGGATGAAAACCAACAGCCAAGTGTGAGTAAACCCACTATTGTGAGTGAGTTTTATGTTGAATAGTCCCACTCACTCAGTCTTCCCTCTACTTCACTCACTTAGCACTTATAAGCTCTTATTCTATGGGATGTACCATACCGTGGAAACTTGGCATGTTGCCCAGGGGATCGACGCTAAGTCAGGTACCGCGTGAGCTAACTCAAAATAATCCAAATAGCGGCGTACACAAAAAGAAACTTCAGCGATGTCGCCAGGTCTGAACGCTGTACAAGGCGTCAGCTGAACTCGAAATACGCGTGAGAGGGCACAGGCATGAAAAATTCCAATCTGTGTATTAATAATCTAAGGGATGTACATTGTGTATGTTTAACTTTTACAAGCTTTTATTTAACCAGTTCAATCATCAGGGTGAAAGGAGAATACCGTAAAATTCTGTCTACAAACATAAATGCCTCTAAATAAGGGGTTTATTTCGACGAAAGCCAGACATCGTCCCCAAAAAACATAACAATAGATTGGTGTACAATAATATATGTTTGTACAACTGCCTGTATCAGTAATATAGTATTGTTGCTCAAACTCCAATTAATGTTTTTGTGGATACGAAGGGTGTCTGCCTTTCATCTCTTTTGACAAAAACCCATTCATTTAGAGGCATGCGTGTAAACAGAATTCTATGGTATGAAGAGTAAAAAAAAAACTTAGAAGAGGTTTTGATCATAACCTGCACTTGAAGTTTTCTTCAAGAGGGTGCAACGGTGCAGGGGAATGTTCTGATGAGGAGCATAAACTAAATTATATGATGACGATACAGGAGAGAAGGGTTGCACAACAAAATACACTATAACCATAGTCGCAACTTTTGGTGATAACCGACTATCTAAGCATTTAAGATCGATATTTATATACGAAAATGTACAGCTAGTTTTACACTACAAATTGTTATCACATCAATGTCAAAGTTGTTGGTCAATACTAATTACTAAACAAAATTTAACAAAAGTATTGTGTTTTGGTTGTTTATACTTGCAGTGCACTTATACATTCTTCAAACCATACCTTATTTATATAGCCTGGATCCAAACCAGCCATTCACATGTCCGTTCCGACCTAGGATTTATTTAAGCTACAAGTGAGTGCACCACCTAGTGGCAGTGTTGCCAAAACTTTTCAACATCAATTCACGGTACATTGGCTTGCCAGGCTGCCGTAAAGGAGTCTCAAGTAGCCCAATTTTTAAGCTTCCAAAAAAAGTGCCCAACACTGGATATTTGGGCGGATTGAACCAAATTAAGAACGCAAATCATCCAATTGGGCAGAAAAGCACTGTCTTGACTTAAAAACTTCCGGTAGTTAATGGGAAGTTACAGACTGATCAATAAATGGTCACAAAAACCTTTGCAATTGAAATTCAGAGCTTCAGAGACTCAAAACCTTTATAAATCGGCAACATTAAAAGGAAAATACATCAAACCACTGACCCAACCTGACTTTTGCAAAGTAGTCCAATTTTAGTATCGGCAAAGTTTTTTGAGTAGCGGCAATGGATCGCCAAGTAGTCCAATTGTGCGCCTAAGGCGCGGTGTTGGCATCACTGCCCAGTGGCATATCTGCGACAACGCAAATTTCGCAATTCAAAACGGCACCTGCTACTTCTACTATAAACATCAGAAATTGCCTTCTTATAGACATTTAGAAGCTGTTGATTGTACAAAAAATTATTTAAGACTGTATTTATATTAAGACTTATTAATATTATTAATATTAAACAAAACTGTACAATACAATTAACTAAAGATTTTTATCAGACAGGTTATGGATAGCCTGGACATTTTTCTGCCCGTCCAAGTTCTCAATTGCCCGGGTCACTAAGCTCAAGTAAGCCCTTGCCTTATAACATAATTATTTAGGGGCTATCATTTTCTTCGGAAGGGGGGTCCCAAATGTATAAAAAGTCGGTGTCAATAAAATTGTGACCCCCCTATTTCGACAACAAAACTATTATGACTCCCCCCCCCACCACCGACACACCTTACCCCTAAACAGGCTAAAATTGTATTGAAATCAGTCTTTTTTGAATAAAATAAACACACTATCTGTGGTCGTCTTGTGACTCCCTACATTTTGGTCATCAAAAATTTTATGACCCCCCAACAATCAAAATTTACCACTTTTGCAGCAATTTTGTGAAAATTTCAAGATTTTGATCCCTCTGAAATTCACTTTGCCCACCACCATAGAAATTTGATCTGGTGCCACCACTATGGGGGTATTGTGTGGGTACATTGGCAGAAGTGACTTCTTAACATCTCTATGTTGGAACATAGGCCTATACAAAAATATTTACTATATCATTCAATAGATAGTTTTAATAGACAACATCGAATATGTTTTATTACACGTTTTGCAGCTTAAAATATATACATTACTATTACATGTACACTAATTAGAATTTTTATCAAAAGATAATGAAGAGAGTGTTCAGAAATACTGGGGTCAAAGAAAATATTCAATTCAATTTTTTTAAAATTCAAAGTAGATTATTCACATAAGTTTTTCCATCTAAAATATGGAGGGGGGGGGGAGTCAGAAAATTATTACAGAAAAAAAAAATTTGGCCTATTTTTAACAAACCAAAGAGGTGATATGGCAAGAAAAGTTTCCAATCTGCATTACTTGAGTCCACCTTGTTAAAGTTTGAATCAAGCCCCATACCAGTCCGGAAGATCAGAAGCATTTGGGTCCATTTTACATTTCACTGGACATTTTGGCCCACTTTGCAAACACATTTGGAAGCAGGTCATTGGATGAATTTGCCATTTTGCTCCCCTTGTACATGTTGCCTCGTACGTCACAGAGGCCAAGTCCTTTAAAGGCTGAACCCTGACTGAGGCCAAATACATCAGAGCCTGATCGAGTTCATGTCGGCAAAAAAGTGGAGTTTCCGGAAAGGGGGAGCACTCCCATACATTATATTGGTACGCATCATGTGCCTATCAATTAGACCCCCTTTTTTGAGGAAAACTCTACACCCAATGACCCCTTTTTTAAATAGAAATTTATACCAAATCTGTACACCAAAATTGTAATTGCTTTAATCTGGCTAACCAGTATTGGAGCTATATAGGGAAGGTGTTTGCTATCTTTGAGCACTGTCGTAGGTTCGCTGATGAAGGTCTGCCTAAAAATAAGCGAACACAGTCATTAATCCCTCCTACGAGGCATGGTCGCAATTTACCTAACTCCTCAATTTTTCCAAATTCCGCGCCAGGAACGAGTGCTTTCGGCTGAGCCCTATCCCATATTTTGTTGATCTTTTTTAACCAGTAATCTCCTCTTGGAATTGTTCTTCAGTGCCATGAATGCCTTTTTTTTATAGTGGTGCAGCAGCAGAAATTTAATATATATTTTGATGTTTTTCAATACCTGCATATGTGCAATATTTGGTCATAGTTAATATTTTGTGTGTGCAATTTGGTGCTTTTCTATTTTTTATAGTATTAACCTAAAAAAATTAAGCAGGAATTTTTTTCCTGCTTTCCTGAACAATACCTTCCTGCCAAGATCCTGCAGAATCTGCTCAAAATTTGTGTCAAAATCCAAGAAAAGTTGGAACAAATTCACATATAAGCAGGAAAAAACCCAGGAGAGGAAAAAAGCAGTGAACATCTTTTCTGTCCAGGGTATAATATTTTCATTTGTTAGGCAAAATACAATTATTTGCTCACATCAATCTTTATAATACAGAGATTAGATAATGCAATTAAAGAAAGCCATCACATATTACATATAAGCTACAAAGCATTCAAATTTTGTTTTTGGTTTGTTTGTCTTTTGTCATACCAGTCTGATATAATAGTTGTCAATGTATACAGAAACGGGTTTACAGAAGAATTGATTGGCAAAATTAAACCAACTGTCCAGGCATACATCTCCGGTCCAACTGTGAACACACCACACTGCACAAATAGACATATTAAAGCTAACGGCACCCAACACACAAAATCAGTTAAAACCACAGTCGATATTTTAATAGCCATTCGCGTTTCTCTCTCAGAGGCTGAACTTCGAACTTTTTTGGATGATGTTTGCGCAATTTGAAATATTCTGAGATAGAATACGCCTATTGCAATGAAACATATCAAGTTTAAGCCTATAAACACGATGATTGACAGGTAGCTAGCGACTCTATGACCAATCAGCTTTGAGGTTGTATAAGGAATGTCCCGTGTATGACTATAGGTCGTTATGTTAAAAACCAGATGATAGTCTACACTAGGCCTATGCAGATCTATTGCCTGTTGGATTTCTATATCATAGGAGTTGAGTACAATAGGGTGTGACACACTCTTTTCCACAGTGAGTTTTCTTTTGACAATCGGTAATCCAACGCACACTTCGGAAATATCATACGAAATAATTCCCGGATAGAATACGTCTAATACAATAGGCCCAACGGAAAGGAAAATACACAACAACCAAGAAATTGAAACGCAGACTTTCATGCGTAATTTGCCAAGTCCTCGATGAATACCCAACGGATATCTAACTGCCACATATCTATCTAAACCAATAAGTGCGATTAGACCTATTGAAGCTTCACTCGCAAGGGTTGATAGCGTAGCGGCTATTTTACATAGTGGTCCCTTTATCCAATTTTCTGAGTAACTAGGAAAGTAACCCGCATAATAAACATCTGCAGATGTCAATGTGAGCATATTAACACCCATTAAGAAATCAGATAGCGCAAGATGAAATATTAGTTCATTCTGTACTTTATTTTTACCCATATCCATGGCTATTCGACTGAGGATTACACCAGCATTAAAGAGGACTGCGGCTAAGCCTACAACCCACATTGTCAGTCGCAACATCAGATTATGCAACATACGTTTGCACGTTAAGTAAGCTGGGCGAGCATCTATCGATATGCAAGTGATGTTAGCATTCATAAAGCAACACGCCGAATACTCATCTACCAAAAGGGTCAAATTACTGATGGTATTTAAAGATTGTGTCTGAAGCAAATGAAGCGGGTTGCCAGTCAGGTCAAAGGTCGCATTTTCCGAGGTCATGTCGATGTCATGGATGTCAATTACTTGAATGAGATTGTACGATAGATTCAATATTTTCAAATGAGCAAACTGCTGTACGAGCTCTTTATCCAATCGCGTAAGTTTGTTATGTTGAAGGTCCAACAAAAGAAGACTTTGCAAACCATGGAAACTTTTGCTTGATATGTATGAAATATTATTGTCCGAGATGTATAGAATTTGTAGACTGATCAGAGTTTTGAAAACATTGTCTTCAACACGAGTGATGTTGTTTGAATTTAGAAACAGAATTTGCAAGTTACTAAGTCCTAGGAACGCATCATCTGGCATCAGTACGATATTGTTGAAATTTAGTGTTAACTGCTTTAAATTGTCAAACTTTCCGATCCTGTCAAAACTGGTTCCAGGCAAAACATTTACGTAGAGCACAATATATATCAAATTAGTACAAGACAGAAGAGACGGCAACTCTATTAACATATTATATGCCAAATCCAAGTATTCTAACCAAATTAATGGTGTAAATATTTCCAACGGCAATAAACTTAACTCGTTACGATAAAGGGATAAATGTCGCATGTCTACTGTTGCACCATACATGTTGTTGTGAAGGTCAGAAAGTTGATTAGCTTGGAGATCACAAGTACTCAAATGGATATTAAAATCTAGGAGACCATATGGCAGCTCTTGTAAAATGTTTCCGTTTAGCCATAATATCTTTAAAACAACAAGTGTGTCGAAAATCCCCGCAGGTAATAAATAAAGTTTATTGTATGATAAAACGAGATATTCCAATTTTCTGTTTGCCACAAAAATGTCATGTGGAAGCACTGTGAGGTTGTTATACTCTATTTGTAGAATATTTAAAAGTGGCAAGGATTGAAATATCGTATTGTTTAGTTGCTTGAAATTTGGTTCGAGAGAGAGTAAGAGAGGTGAGACCTTTCGTAAATTCAAATATTCCATATGGTATTTCTGATAGCCTGTTGTTATCAAGCTTCAATATCTTTATATTATCCGAATAAAATGTGGACACATGAATCAAAAGAAGTCGGTTGCCTTCGATAAAAAGGTATTTCAAATTAACATTTTTATGAAACAGATCACTGGTTAGAGTAGTTAAAAGATTTTTCGAGATATCCAAAATCCTCAAATTTATATTTTTATAGAATATGTTGTCTTCAAATGATGATATTCTGTTATTGCCAAGAATTAAGATTTCTAAATGCATGGAAATGATTGAAGTTGATCGTAAGTTATCGACATTGTTATGTCCAATGTGCAACAAATACAAGTTTGTTAACGATAAAGTGATGGGAAATTCCATGATACCATTGCCAGTTAAAACAAGAAGTTGCAGGTTTGTTAAACCATCGAATACACCTTCTGGTAAACTTGTAATTTGATTGTACTCCATGTATAGTCTAGTAAGTTGTGTTAAATTATTGAAAGCATTTGAAGACAACATATTTATCTTATTATGATTAAGGCGTATATCTTCAAGGTTCAAAGTCAAGCTAAAATGTTTACTAGTCACTGAATTTATGTCATTCCCGTCTAAATCTAAATAAATTATGTTAAACTGATATTTCATCGTTGGTATCTGTTTCAAATTATTATCAGCCAAATCAAGAATGTTCAAATTTGCAAGATTGTTGAAAATGTTTTTCGGTAAATCTATAATACCATTGTTTTTTAACTTGAGTGAATACAATTTGGTCAGATTGGTGAAAATATTGGGTGGTAATAAAACAAGACTGTTGTCGTTGAAATTCAATGAAGAGAGTTCCAAATTGGAGCCAAAAATTCCATCTGGTATTGCACGTAATCTATTGTACGCAAAGTCAATAACTTGTAAATTTTCAAGTCCTTCAAATATTCCATGGGGCACCGCTGAGATTAGATTCCTATTCAGATACACCGCGATTAACAGGGTCATGTGTCTGAACAGACCAGAAGGTAAAGAATACAAACTGAGATGTGTCAAATATAACCCTTGGAGATCAACGTTTGAGCTGAAAACTAGATCTGTCAGAGTACTGAATGGGTTGTCAGTGAGGTCAAGAGTCTCTAAATGTACAAGATTGTTGAAGATACCACTTGGCAGCTCGGTTATCTGATTTGAAGCAACAGTTAACATCGCCAGGTTAGTTGTGTTACTGAACAGACCTACCGGCAAGTAAACAATTTTATTTTCATCTAAAGCCAAAAGGTTTAGATTCTGAGTCGAGAGAAAAATATCATCTGTCAGAGAGCTTATCAGGTTGCCCGACAAGAGGAGACCTGACAAATCGGCCAGCCCGTCAAAACTTGCATGATTTAATTCCGTGATCTCGTTATAACCCAATCTGATGAGCGTCAATTGACTTTGGTTGCTGAGAGCACTTGACGGCACATGATTGAATCGATTACTCATGAGATCAATATACGATAACTTTTACAATTATCAAAAATATTATCTGACAAACTCGTCAGCTCGTTATGCGCCATTTTGATGGTATTTAATTGCAATAAAGTACTAAATAGTTCCGATGGTATATGGTTAATATGATTGCTGCTTAGGTTAAGAACGCTTAGATTCAATGTTGAATCAAACACTTTGGCTGGAAGCGAAGTCAAGTTATTATGCGACAAATCAAGATATGTTAACTGTCCAAGTTCATCGAAAATGTTAGTTGCCAAATCTGTAATTTGATTAAATTTCAGACTAAGACGCGATAATAATGAAAGACCATTGAACACGCCTGGTGGTATTACTTTTAATTTGTTATACTGCAAATGAAGCAAGTTAAGCTTCCTGCTTGATCGGAACATGCTAGGTGATAGAGAACTTATTTTGTTGCCTACCATGTTTATTTCTAACAAATTTACAAGACCAACAAAAATACCAGGTGGTAGTTCTATAATGTGGTTACCATTTAAGAAAATAAACTGCAATTGCGGAAGGTTGACAAAAAGGTCGGACATTAGTTCAGTCAGATTATTTCGGCCTAAATTCAATATCTTGAGATCTGCGAGGTTGAATTGGAAGTTTCAAAAGACCGAGAATTCAATCTGTTATCATCTAGATCAAGGATATTTAAATTTACAAGCCCGATAAAGATACCATCGGGTAATTCGGTAATATTATTGGAATTCAAATAAAGTTCCAACAATTGTTCTTGGTTACTGAACAGTAGGGCGGGTCATAAATAGGAAGGTTTTTATTTCAAATCGGCCATGGCCAAAAGGTGTTCCACTTGACCCCACTTGAACAAATATGCACTTTAAAAATAATTGAAGTGGGTCTTCAGACCCCACCACCACCCTTATTCCCCTATATACTGAAATATGCACATTTTGTCAGATATTCAAAGAACAGATACATAATGAGAGGACATGTTGCTTAAAAACGTACATTTTATCCACCTAGAAGCACTTTTCAAACACAAATTAATCATCTACTATAGAAAATAGTCTATATACGATACTTTTCTCTGGATTTCGTTAAACACTTTGTATGCTAAGATGTCCAATATTCACCAATATCGCATAAATATTACACATACAAAACTCGGTAACTTCTAATAACATAGTCATGACAAAATTAAATTGATGTATTATTACCGGACTTGCTTAAAAAGGAATTAAATGAATCTGTAGCTGCTTATATGTGACCCATCATGACAAAACCCGTCATACGTTGCCACTTTTGAAGATACATCCCAATAAACATTACATTAAAAATAAGAAATTTTGACGGGAAAATTTTATATTTTCATGGACAAAAAATTTAGCAAATTTGACAAATGATATTCCACTCATATTAGCGGTTTACTGTTTACCTTCAGGAAATCAAGTCTTTTCAACCATTTTTGTGTATATATACTGGACCTTATAAATCATCCTTGTATATTTACCTTTCAACACGTTAATGTCACTTGTGATGCAAATTATTGTCACCTAACACTACATTTGAAAGTCTTTCTTTGATTCAAATACTGGCATTAACCCTAACAGAACGGGTACTACAAAATACTACTTGATATATGCGCTGTTAATGCGTGCATCCCACGTGGTGGACTTAATCGCCCTAAGTGATATATAGGCACGGTTTAGCTGGCCAGCGAAGCCCAACACCCGTGGCAAAGTGTCGCCGACCCAGCGCTTGGCATGCGAGGGGTCGCGGGTTCGAATCCCACCCAGAGCAAACACCCTCTTTCCTTGTTTTCTCTCTTTATTCCTTCCTTCTTTCCCTTCCGTCGCCAAAAAGCCCTTAGGCGGTTAGGGTTAAAGCACGTGATCGGCAGATTTGACGAATGTAACCATCCCTTGCCTTCTGCCCATATACCTTCTCACTGGCTTCAGACACCAACTTTATCGCTCTTTCCACTGATTGTGTGTGGCATGGATATTTGGGTACATTTATTGGGACATTTACTATATCTTTAACCTGCTCATCAGTTACGTGCTTTGTCAGAGGTGGCTCAGTGACAGACTCTTTGCGCCAATCAATCATTTTGCTGTAAGCCGATGCTCCAAACTTGATCTGAGGGACTTTGAAAAAGCGTACCGTCTCATCTGTTGGGTAGACTTCATCAGGAAACGTGTCTCCTTCTGCTTCATCATCACTATATCCCTCTACTGCTACATTGGCAAGCTCGTCTTGTACATCTTCACCTGTGCCGTCAAAATGCTCTGCAACATTGACCGCGTGTTTCCGTGCAGAAAGTATCCATCTAACAGCCTCTTTACGAATGATGTGAGTGCTGTCAGCTGCCATTGCAAGGAGGAGGTTTTCTGGGTGAGCAGAAAAGGCATTTCTTGCATTGCCCTCTTGGCTATGTTCTTCTCAGTGGTTGTCAAGTGTCGCAAAAGTTTTATCATCTAAAAGAAGTTTCTAGGTGCATCTGTGATAGGATTGCTTTTGATTGTGAACCACATAGGGGCGTAGAATTTGACAACAATATTTGCCAATCTTGTCAGTCCAACAGAAGGCTCAGGTGTTCTGATATACAAGCACAGAATTAGTTCTGCAGTTGTTAGCCAACATGAATGATTTAGACCACCTGGTTCATTGAGTAGATCTTCTGGCCAGTTACCTGAGATCACTGCCATACAAAATTTGTACAAGAGTTTTTGATCCTAACTTGGGGGATAGGGAAGTCTGGATTGCGGATTGGTTTGAAATCAACAATGTCTCTTGAAGATAGGTGCTCTTTGAGTTGACTACCGATTTTCCACCAAATGAGGTTGGGCCTGTGGTAGGCCCATCATAGTGAGTAAACAAGTGGTCTACCAAGGAACATCTGTAGGTAGTGGGTTGCACCTGCTCGCCAACCAACAAATGTTCCTTGGTAGACCACTCCAATGGCAATTTTTTTCTTTTGCATGGCAATGAGTTACCATTCAGAGACTGACAAGATTGTTGGACTGACAAAATTGGCAAATATTGTTGTCAAATTCTACGCCCTATGTAGTTCACAATATATATGGGCAGAAGGCAAGGGATGGTTACATACGTCAAATCTGCCGATCACATGCCTTAATGCCAGTATTTGAATCAAAGAAAGACTTTCAAGTGTAGTGTCAGGTGACAATAATTTGCATCACCAGTGACATTTAAACGTGTTGAAAGGTAAGTATACAAGGATGATTTATAAGGTCCAGTATATATACACAAAAATGGTTGAAAAGACTTTTTGATTTCCTGAAGGTAAACAGTAAACCGCTAATATGAGTGGAATATCATTTGTCATATTTGTTAAATTTTTTGTCCATGAAAATATAAAATGTAATGTTTATTGGGATGTATCTTCAAAAGTGGCGACGTATGACGGATTTTGTCATGATGGGTCACATATAAACAGCTCCAGATTCATTTAATTCCTTTTTAAGCAAGTCCGATAATAATACATCAACCTAATTTTGTCATGGCTATGTTATTAGAAGTTACCCAGTTTTGTATGTGTAATATTTATGCGATATTGGTGAATATTGGACATCTTAGCATACAAAGTGTTACGAAATTCAGAGAAAAGTTTTGTATATAGACTATTTTCTGTAGTAGATGATTAATTTGTGTTTGAAAAGTGCTTCTGGGTGGATAAAATGTACGTTTTGAAGCAACATGTCCTCTCATTATGTATCTGTTCTTTGAATATCTGACAAAATGTGCATATTTCAGTATATAGCGGAATAAGGGTGGTGGTGGGGTCTGAAGACCCACTTCAATTATTTTTTAAAGTGCATATTTGTTCAAGTGGGGTCAAGTGGAACACCTTTTGGCCATGGCCGATTTGAAATAAAAACCTTCCCTATTTATGACCCGCCCTACTGAACAGGGTGTCTGGTAAAATATGCAAATTGTTATTATCTAAATTAAGAATCAAAAGATTCCGAAGAGGATGAAAAACTAAGTCCGGCAGTAACACCAGATCATTTTTTGACAAAAACAAGGTATTAAGATTTACCAGATGAGCAAAGATACTATTTGATAGCTCAGCAATATGATTTGAATTTAAATAGATATGCTGTAGATAGTTTAAGCTATTGGTGAGACGTGGTAGAACGGTGAGAGTATTACGTTCAAATGTTACATATCTGAGATTCAAATTAGAACTGAAAATATCATGAGGTATAGAGGTCAACTTATTGTCCGTTACCATAAGATTTTCTAAATTTATGAGATCTTCAGCAAAGTCGTGGGGCAAAGTTGTCACAAGGTTGAAATTTAAACGGAGAATAGTCAATCGTACTAAATTTCTAAACACCTCTGGCAGTAACATCGTCAACTTGTTATGACTCAAGTCAAGTTGTGCCAAATTTAAAGTTTGCTGAAAAACTTGATTATTTAGGACCTCCAAACTGTTGAAAGACAAATCAAGGACGTTCAAATCAATCAGACCATGAAAAGTATCATCTTTTAATTTGTTAATGTTATTATGGTCCAATTTGAGGTCCAATATTTGGGTACTGATGTTAAAAATACTTGACGGTAAATGTTTGAGATGGTTAAAATCTAACCACAGGCGCTGAATAATCATGTTATAACTAAATATGTTATCTAGTAAAGAAGTCAAGATATTCTTTGTTAGATAAAGTCGTGATAATGACATAAGACTGCATGTCAAATATACCAGCAGGTAAATCTGATATTTGATTATGATCTAGAAACAGAGTAATCAATTGTCGTTGATGATTGAACAGGTCTGGCGGTAAATCGATCAAGCTGTTACGTCCCAAGTCTAGTGCTTGAAGATGCACGATGTTAGCAAAAACATCAGAATTTAAGCGGGTCAACATGTTGTCTGATAAAATAAGGATTGCCAAGTTTGTATGCTCGGAGAAAATATCGCTAGGTAGATGTTCAAAATTATTATAATCTAGGGAAACATACACCAATTCCCGCAGGTTACTGAATAATCCCGATGGTAAAATAGTCAGATCGTTATTGGTCAGAGTGAGAGAGTAAAGTTTTGACGTCAAATTAAAGACCCCGTCAGGGAGAGTGGTTAAACTATTGTATGACAAGTCCAGGCGTTCTAAATTGACTAGGCTATCAAAAATGTTACCTGGTATCTTTTTGATGTTATTTATCTTTAAATTTAAGGTAGACAACTCAGTAAGGTTTCTGAAAATAACTCCAGGCAAGATTGATATAGAATTATCTGCCAAATCTAAGCCCTGCAATTTGCGTAAAGAAAAGAACACGTTACTTGGCAACGTACTAAGACGGTTACTACTGATCGAAAAAAATTTCAAATTCACTACAGAGCCAAACAGAAGATTTGGGAGTGTCCGTAATTTATTATGATCCAATACCAAAGTCTCCAAACTTCGTAACTGAATAAAAGAACTTTCAAGAAGGGAGGGTATTGTATTGATGTCTAACGACAAGGTTATTAGTCGAAAGAGCGAAGCAAATATATTATGCGGTAATCCGGCAAGGTCATTGTCCTTTAACAGCAGAGAGTCTAGTTTATTCAGTCTGTCAAACACCCCCACAGGTAAAGAGTCAAGGTTGTTATTACTTAAATCTAAATATCTCAAATTGTCAAGTTCGTGAAATATCCCCGCAGGCAGCGAGTCAATTTTGTTCGAGTTCATTATCAGTTTCCTCAAAGATGGAAAACACCGAAATGCCCCGGGTTCTATGTGTTTTAGATTTCGTTCCACGAAAGAAACCCCCGCTATATTGGGATTGCAGACTAGTAATAAGGTTGTGCTATTACGTATACCCACTGATGATGCGCACTTTGTATCCCACTTTTTATGACTTAATGTACAAGTACATTTATCTGGGCAAACCGTATCGTATGTATAAGTCGATATTCGAACAGGAAACTCCATATTTCTTATAGTAACATACGAGAATATATGGTTTTCCTTATAATACCATCTTACATCTTGATATTCGGTAACATTACATGAACTTAAACCAGAATTATCATTACCATTTACCTTAATCATACTACTTATCTTAAAATCAACATATGTCATCATCAAGTTTATTACTAATATTTTCCCCGCAAGTTCAGTCGAGCAAGGATTGAATGGCAATGATACAACTTTATCCACAATTGCTGGATTCGTATCATCACCATCATCATCGGTGTACTGTTCAGCGAAAAATAACGAGAAATCGTCATTTCCTTCAATGTGCTTTACTTCAATTTTAAACCGCGCAAATGCGTGTGATATAAGATGAATTTGACAGTCCGTTTCAGCGACTGCACGTAAGGCAAGTGACGTGTTTGACGACAAGAAGTAGCTTTTCGAACACGAATTTTCAGTGGTTGGAGGCAAAGTGTAACTTGTTTCGTAGTTGTCAAACAGATCTACATCCCAAGACGGCCCCAATCCAGGTTGGGATGCGACTGATGATAAAAATAAAAGTGGTAGCAAACACCATGAAAGGTGAATGCTGGAGAAGTCGCGCAACATATTAAATCGTACTCCGCTCAGCGCGGCATGATGTTATGAAAAACTCTAAGTTGATTAGCCGGGGGATTTTCTTTGCTTGTTAGTTGGTGTCTTTGCAAGGTAGCATCCAATTAGTGCCGTACTATTACGCTGACTTTGCTATTCGGCGAGGATGACAATTTCGACCTCCTCGTCTGTTTACAAACAGAGAGGTAGACAAAAGACGTTCCGCTTGTCCAAACACTCAACTATCAGAAGGATGGTCCACAATAGCTTGATTCACGTAACATGAATAGGGATTAAAAAGCTGTCAAGTAGAACCATGTGCTTCTTTTGTCCAATTTGCCATCAATATTTCATATGGAAACAGTTCAGACCCAGAACACGATCATGTCAGAAATTAATAATTTGTTCTGGGACTGATTATTCGGACTAGCATCCAATTTCATGTGGAATTACAAAAATGTATAATTGCCTGTGTAATATTCACTTCTGATGTTTAACCATGTTTTAGAACATCTGCATTATCTGTAATGACGACGATATAAGAAAAATTATAATAATTATTATACCATCATCATCATGTTATTCATAAAATTAAAGGGGCATTTCGTGATCCACAGCCGCATTCCACACTTTTCTAAAAAATACCCTGAAATTTGTATACCACAAGAAACCTCTAGTTACATAATTCTTGTGTGCAAAATATTTCTTGCAGATTCATTCACTTGTCATATATTTGTGTTCTGTTAAGGGATCTGGAATGAGCGTTTCGACAGTATTTTTTGTGGGACATGAGAGCACATCAGACATATCGAATTGCATTCTGAATACAAAGAATGTCTTTCTGATATCAAATAATTTTCATTTTTGGAAATTCACGATGTAAATACAAATTTTATGACAAATTATTATTAAAATTTGATATTTTTCACATTTTTGATATAACAGTCCTCAAAGTAAATTTTATAAATCTAATGATATATTCTTAAAGTGTATGTAGCTGGGAAGAAAAGCCGATGATCAATTGAAAATTTTGACCTTTCATATCGAAGATATGGATTTTTTTTCCCAAAAGACTTAATTTTTTTGGTGTTTTGGGGGAAAAAAATCCATATCTTCAATAGAAAAGGTCAAAATTTTCAATTGATCGTCGGCATTTCATCCCACCTACATACACTTTAAAGGAGTGTTTCGTGATCCTAGCATTCTCTTTTTATGACATTTTTCAGTACATCCACGAAAAAAGCCTATTCCCAAAATTTCAGTTGATTCCGATTTTGCGTTTGCGAGTTATGCATGAGTATGTGTATTACACTGCTCCATAGACAATGCGTTGTAATTTCGTTCTGGTGCACCAGAACAAAATTCAAATTTCACTATATCTTTGCAAAACGAATTAATCTGGAAGAAATATTTTGTACATAAACATTATGTAGCCAGAGATTTCCAGTGATATAAAAATCTCAACTTTTTTTGAGAAAAGTGGGGGGATGAGGCTGTGGATCACGAAATCCCCCTTTAAGCTGCATGGAAGCCGCTCATAGAGAATGGAACAATTTACCTCAGCATGTCAGGCTTGCCTCAGATCATCAATTGACGTTTTTAAAACAAAACTGATAACCTTTCTTTTTAATCAATGATTGCCTTTTGTATATATGTATGGCATCTTTTATATCAATTTTTGTGTGTCATCGCCAGCCCTCGAATTAAGGATCTCAAGGGGAATAGCAACTTTTTTAGGGCAACTTGATAATTGCCTTGGATTTTCACTGAAAAGACAAGGCAGCACGGCAGTTTGTAATATTTCAAGAGGGCATCATGGCAACTGTTGAAAATTTGAGAAGGGCACCAAGGCAATTTCTCAAAAGTGAAAAAACACACACAAACATATAGATAGAAGATTTTATAATGAAGGGGCAGGGCTGGGGCACCGACGGCAACTTCATTAGAGGGCACGACAAGTGACTGCCTTGGGTAAAGGACATATTTTGAGGGCATTACGGCGGTGGGGTGGGCACCCACGGCAAAATGCCATGGGTGCCGTGGGTTAATTCGAGGGCTGGTCATCGCTTCCGTGCAATTTGACATTATTTTCTTAGTGTTTCACAGCTGGTTCTGTGTACGGTTCTAAATTTAATATGTTTTAATATGCATGCATCTTACTAGTTATTTGATTAATCCTCATTGCTTGTATGTAATATGTAATAGGGATGCTGGAGCGAGGGTTCCTGCCATTCCGTGATGCACTCTCTTTTTTTTTTCTGCGTTGGCGCTGCGGTCTGGCGAAATCAGTCCCTCCGGTATTTCTGTTTCTTGGAAAATATTTTTGTGTAGTTTTTAAGACTGTATTTTAAGTACCGGTAGTAATTTGTAGTTTTAAGATTGTATTTTTCATGGTTTGTAAAGCGCCTTGAGACCCTGTTTGGGTTAAAGGCGCTTAATAAGTGCGGCTTATTATTATTATTATTATAAATCATCAGATTTATAAATTTACTTCACTACTGTTAAATATAAAAAATATCAATTTTTAATCATTTGCCATAAAATGTGTATTACATTGCGAATTTCAAAAAAAATCAAAATTATTTGATATCAGAAGGACATTCTTCGTATTCAGAATGCAATTAGATATGTCTGACGTGCGCTCATGTCCCACAAAAAATACTGTCGAAATGCCATAAACGCTCATTCTAGATCCCTTAACAGATCGAAATTACAACACAAAAATGTAATATACATAATCATGAATAACTTGCAAACACATCAACTGAAATTTTGGAATACACATTTTTGTGGATATCTACACATACCATAAAACGAGGATGAATCACAAAATACTCCTTTAAGGTGGTACTACACGCCTGGCCAATTTTGTGCCTATTTTTATATTTTTCTCAAAAATTATAGTGTATTGATGGTGGCAAGTACGATATGTATATTTTAGGGGCAAGGACTACAATTACTGCAATGGAAATTTTATTTCAGCACAGACAACAGTTGTGGAGTTACAGTCAAAAATGAGGGAAAACCAATATTTGATCAATAAATGTCTTGAATCACTGAAATTCCAGTGTAGTAACTGGATCCCTTGCCCCTATATACATAACTTTTGTTACCAGTGGGTTATTAGTTTTTGAGACAAATGCAAAAAAAATCACAAATTTATCAAGGGGTGTAGTACCACCATAAGTGGGTATAAAACACAGCAAATTGAGTGTTATATACTCAAATTGATTATTGAATTCAAATTTTTAAATTTTGTTCCAACACGCTACAAGAAATGTATTAATAGAAATAACATTGATTTTGGTGATTGTTAATTGCTTTGTAGATTGAGATGTTTTGTTCAAACAATGCATTAAGCTGGAGGAAATTGATTACTTTTACAGAATTGGTATTTTGCTTTTAAAAAAAATCTCGAGTGCACGTACAATGCTTATGCCATCACTCGGGCTAAATGATTTTTTTTGTATTGTAATACTTATGCTATGCCTGAACTACTTATATTATAATGGGATTTTAGTTATTTACAACCCATTTACACTTACTGTGTAAAGTTTGGTTGTTATTTTCACCATCATTACTTGATGATGAGTTTATACCTAACCCACAAGGCACATACATTGTATCTTACAAATGTATATATTATTATTCTATAATTTTGTTCATCATATAATAGGGGCTGTGCAATAATTATGAGCCCCCCGGGCAGTAAAATTTCCAAACGGCTTGCCAAAATTGCTTGCCCCCCCCTCTCGGCCGGCCAAAACCCCCCCTTTGCACATGCTAACATGCAAAATTTTTTTGGATCCCAATTTGTAAACTTTAAATGGTCTAGATACATGTTGCATATTTAAGCCTTTCCATACTGTAAGCGTTTCCGTACTGTTTTCCTCAGCCTTTTTAGGGGTGGTGCAATAATTATGTGTACCCCCGGGTGGTGAATTCTCAAAATGGACTGCCAAAATCGCTTGCCTGCCCCCTTTGGCGGTGCCAAAAAATCTTTGCCCCCCCTTTTGACGTGCCAAAAAACCTTTGCCACCCGTTTTGATGTGCCAAAAAATCTTTGACCCCCCTCCTTTCACATGCAAGATTTTTGGGAACCTGACTTTAAAACATTAAATTGTCTTATCATATAATGCGAGCGCAGTGAGCGAGCAGGAAATTTTGCATATTTGAACGTTTTCCTACACCTTTTTAGGGGGTAATAAAGAAACGGTGCCCAAAATATCTGTGCCAAAAATCGGTTTCCCTCCCTTTCGACCTGCCATGGACAGTTATTACTAAATATTTTTTTTGTAATTTTTGGTAAAGAATAACAAAATTAACATGTCAAAGATCGTATATTATGGCTTTAAATAAAAACAACAATCCAACCATGGTGTAACATTTCTTTTGTGCCATAATTTCTCAATATACTTGATACTCAATGAAACGCATCTATTACCAGTACTTACATATATACACATGTACTATCCAGACTTTTCAATCATTAAATTAAAATTAAAATCCTATCTATAGGGTCTAAAACTTATAAGTTCCCCTATACAAATATTTTACGAAATGTAATTTAATGTTTACGAAATGTAAAAGGGTATGTATAGCTATTTGTTTTACACATGTGGACCAATTTATAGCCTCACACATCATTGGGTTAAGGGGTGGGGTATGAACGTTTGGACAGTATTTATTGTGGGACATTAGAGCACATTAGACATATCAATTGCATTCTGAATACTGAAGAATGTCCTTCTGATATCAAATAATTTTGATTTTTGAAATTGCAATGTAATACACATTTTATGGCAAATGATTAAAATTGATATTTTTGATATTTAACAGTACTTGAAGTAAACTTTATAAATCTGATGATCTATACTTAAAGTGTATGTAGGTGGGATGAAAAGCCGACGATCAATTGAAAATTTTGACCTTTCAGTATTGAAGATATGGATTTTTCCCAAAAACACACAAAAAAATAGGTCTTTTGGGAAAAAAACCCATATCTTCAATATGAAAGGTCAAAATTTTCAATTGATCGTCGGCTTTTCCTCCCAGCTACATACACTTTAAGAATATGTCATTAGATTTATAAAATTTACTTCGAGGACTGTTATATATCAAAATGTGAAAAATATCAAATTTTAATAATTTGTCATAAAATTTGTATTATATCGTGAATTTCAAAAATGAAAAATATTTGATATCAGAAAGACATTCTTCGTATTCAGAATGCAATTCGATATTTCTGATGTGCTCTCATGTCCCACAAAAAATACTGTTGAAACGCTCAAAACGCTCATTCCAGATCCCTTAAGTCACAACGGTTAATTGTGTTAAGGTAAGTGGTCGTTTTAAAAGTTGCACCCGAGTCCATGTAGCAGTCAGGTTTTAATAACAAACACATGAATAACAGACCTGGTCTACTGTATTTTTGATATGGACTCAGATGCAACTTTTAACATTGTTTAAAATGGTTTTTTTTTACAAAATGAACCATTGTGACTGAATGTAATGATGTGTGACGCTATAATTTGGTTCATAAGTGTAAAACAAATAAGGCTACCATACCATTTTTACATCTTTGCATTTTTTCAAATATTTTTCAATTTATTTAAAAAAGTATTGAGAGGGGAACTTATAAGGAGTGGAATATATTATATTTGATATTGAGCATGAAGCTAATACAAAGAGATTTTATATTTTAATATCATGAATTACTTACTGAGCATCAGTTCCCCTATCCTTATAACAACAGTTTCTCCCTTTTCCGTCAAATTACGTGATACGTCAAATTATAATGTCACTTTCAACAAAAGTTAAGATATTGTGTCCACTTTGGTCCATAGAAGGAACTTTAATTTGTGAACCCTCTAAGTTTAAGTTCAATGCAACCGTATAGGCTGTAAATCCTTTACATGTATATATCATCTGAAACTATTTGACTACCATAAAATGTCTTTAGTATGTATGTTATATATTGAGCTATGAGCTTCCAAGTGATATATGCAGTGTTGCCAAAACTTTTCATCGACAAGGCGCGGCACATTGGCTCGCCAGGCCGTGGTAAAGGAGTCTCAAGTAGCCCAAGTAGATCCTTTTAAGGTTCCAAAAAAAGCGCCCAATACTAGATATTCGGGCAGGTTTGGGCGGAAAAGCACTTGACTTAAAAACGTCCAGTAGTTAATGGGAAGTTATGGACCAATCAATAAATGGTCACAAAACCCTTTGTAATGGTAATTCGGAGCTTCAGAGACTCAAAACATTTATAAATCGGCTAAATTGAAAGGAAAATACATCAAACTACTGCCACAACCTGACTTTTTGCAAAGTAGCCCAATTTTAGGCAAGTAGCGGCACAGTTTTTTGAGTAGCGGCAAGTGATTGGCAAGCAGCCCAATTGTGCTCCTAAGGCACGGCATTGGCATCACTGGATTTGGTGAAATGAATTTGTCTATTGATTGAAACTTGGCATATGAGCTCTTCCATTTAATATCCACACTACTCCTGTGGACAATTTTTGAAATATTTTCCACAGAGGGAGTATGATTTTCAAATGGAATAAACACATTGGGCAATCCCATTAGAATTTCATACACCATCTTAGATTCAACCTCAATCATCCACAGTGCATGAGTTTCAAATAGAGTTGGTTATGTGCTACATGAAATTCATACTCCCCATGCATGTGCAAGATATTTCCAAATCTTCCACAGGGGTAGTGTGGATTTTGAATGGAATAGCCCAGTATTTACAATGCGCAGAGACAAGTTTGTGTGTGTAAATTCTACTCTCACGTTTACACAGCACATGTAATCTAGATCAAGACGGATTGTGAATGAGATTGCATGTGCAGCGCCCACCATTTATAATCTCATTCTGAGTGCCACAATCAATGAATGTCAATATGCATTGATTCACATTGATGCACATATCTGAGACTTGTATGGATGGATATCTCCATTATACACTTGATACAAAGATAATTTCTTTTAATAGTAGGCATATCAATGAAAATTTGGAGTTGCAGATAGGTTGAATTTCTCTACTGAATTGAACTGATCTTTACTTCTTGCGTAAAATGACACCAAGATCATCAAATTTGGTCAAGCGGATCTGGAGAAATGATTTTTTTTCGATGCAAAATCATTACCAATTTTCTGTAGAATTATATGGGAAAATTTGGAAAAATTACAAATTTGTATATTTTAAAGTGTATAAAATGGTAATTATGTCCTTTGTTCAATTTTACCAAATGGATCAAGCTTTTTTTCTTCCGAAAAATGACTCATTAATATGCATAAATGGAGAAACAATTTTTTTTATAAATTTAAGTTAATTTTATACTATAACTATACAAGCTTCACCATTTCATGTATCAACTTTAAATTATGCAAATGAGATGCATAATTAATTTCCTTAAATACAATGACTATGGGGAATATTAAGCTTGTTTTGCTCTGAGTTTGATGAGTTCTATTTGAACTTGTCTTCAGTTTTTGACTTGAATTTGTTTTTAAACTACAACATGTAGTTTTGTTGTTTGCTTTTACATTTTGTTGTCTGTCCCTGAAGAAGAGCGGTTTATCTGCTCGAAATGTCAGTGTTTATTTGTCTGTTTAGATTTGTTGGTCTGCTATGTGCACAGTGATTTTCACCCCTTGCCGTGTACTTTTGTACTGTTTTCCTGACACTTAGGCTCTGGAATTGGCAATTTTTGGCCATCAAACTTTGCCTGTTTGGGGCCTACATTGGTTGTTTGGTTTATGTGCACAGTGATTTTCATCACTTGCTCTAGTGTACTTAGTATTCCCATTGATTCATGTTGTTTCTACAGATTTAACAGTTCTGTGGGCCTTGGAACTGGTGATTTTTGGCTATCAAACTTTACCTACTTCTAATGCCTACATTTTGCTGTTTTTGTCCCCCTCTGCATACCGTCTAGTCTGTATTTTACTTGTTTCCCCACATCAAGTTGGTATACCTTGCTCTTTTTCTCTCTAAGTATATATATATATACTTTGATATACTTTAGACAAACAATTTAGCAGTTATGAGGCCCGAAGGTTTCCGTAATTCCAGGGTTAACATTAAGACCACCCTTAATTGAATATTCCAGACAATATTGAGTGCAGTATTGACATCCCTATTAATAGTTTGCTGATGTTTTAAGAAAATTCATAGATAAGTAAACACAACTAAACGGTTCCAATTACTCAGTAAAAGGTGATATTGATTTCTGCATTTCATGTTTTATCGGCATCGCTAAAAGACAACTGTGACCACTAGACTAATAATAGAATGATAAATATTTCTCTTTCTTTCTTTATTTTCTCTCCATCATCCTCTCTGTATCTATAGCAATATGGCTAAAAAATTTGTTGTCTCAAAACCCACGCCCACGTTCCTTTTTTCTTAGCGCATCCACATGTCAGCTGAAACAGCAAATTCATTTTTTATTTCCCTTTTTTTTCTAATTTTTTGCTGTGAAATCATGAAATTATGTGACAAATTTGGAAGAAAGTATCAAAATAAGTATTTTGATAATACGATAGTCGCATTTGTTTCAATTGTGTAAATCAACCTCAATTTTAGGCAGTGTACTTTTGAACACTCGAAAATGACATCTTAATTCAAAATTAAGTTTTAAAAAAATCTTTAAAAAAAAAAATTAAAATCTGTAAAAAAAAACCTCATTCCGCATTTGCCTTTGAAACTGCAATGGGCTTTGAGACATAGCATTATTTTATTTTAGCCTAATAAACTGGCCTCAAGAAGAAACTTATAATTTTTAACAAGGTTATATTTTAAAATCCTCTCCATAAAAATGAACAAACATGACACACAGGATTACTTCAATACTCTACTCTAAGAACAGCTTCAGAGACCACATTCACCCAGCAAAAGAAATCTGTGAGAATGCATACAAGATCCTTACACAGGTGATTTTTTCAAAAGAGTAAGTGGAATAGTGTGGAACGGGGCTGCACTATTCCATTTACTCATAGCCTTGATCAAGTCTTTCTCCTTACTTTTTCTCTATTCATGCTATTCTTAGGACCCATGGTTGAAGTATCATAATACTGTAACTGGATTCCCTCAGATTTTTAGTCCAGTCAGAATTTTTGTGTAGGACGAAAGCCTTGACGGGTTTGTAATTGGATTAAATCTGGCCCTACACAAATGAATGGGAGAGCAAATAATCTGCAACACAGATCAGAAGAAACCAATCACAGGCTTCCCTTGTTTAAGTCACTGCTATTTGGGAATCATAACTTTTAAAAAGGACCAACTTTGAATTTCATTTAAAAAAATTAATGGTTTTGTTAAGAAATGTTCAACTATAGGAAGAACTATATCCCATTCTCAGGAAATCAAGCTTAACCATCATTAAGGAAGTGACAATAATTGTATAAATATTATATATTTCTTTTTACATTTTGTGAATAATTTGCAGTACAACCCTACTAAAATAAATGGACTTTCCCAGATTTTGAAAAATAACTGAAAGCCTCCCATGGTGTATTATGTAATCAATTACCAACTCTACAAGTCCTTGGCGCTGGCAACATGAGCTAGGGAGGAAGTATACCTTGTGGGCGTGTGTATTTTACTCAAACACTACCCCTGCAGTGCACAGTATGCCTGGGGTAAAGTATGATAAGAAAGTCCACTCCCGGAGTCCACTATCTAGCAATTCAAATGTCAAATAGATTTTCACAAAGTTATGATGGTAAATAATTATTTTGAAAGAATAGATATTAACTTCAAAACTTTGGAAAGAAATAGTAAGATGTGGCCGGGGATGTGGCAAAGCTTCCATGAATTTTACATTCACTAACTATGGACGCCAAAGGACTTGAAACAAGTCTATTTACTCACAGATTTCTTGTGTTGGGTGCCAATTATTGGGCTGTGAATGTGGTCCAGGAAGCTGTTCCATGTCAGTGCATTTTGCTGTTGTGTCAGTTGGACAACTGTTTGATACTGACCAGTGTTCCTCTCATCACTAGGAACTTTTAAAAAAGCAATTATCATTATTGCATCAGAGTTATTATCAGCAACATATAGCACTGGGTCTGAATAACTATTTTCACAAGTTGTTCCTGCTGATTTCTATATCGAGTTTAAAACACTAAGAAATAGTAGTATGCATTTTGTGACTATCTACTGCCTGGTCGAAAAAAACTTTGGATCAATACGGATATTTCAGCACAATAGTGGTATTGTAAAAGTGGAATATTGCAATTCATCGTACCCTAGACTTCCAAGTCGATTAAAGAAAAAAAGTGTTTTTGTCCTCCCCCATGCAAAATTTAAATCTACCACATTTAAAAGCAATCAATTTCCTCCCACTTCGATGCACTTTTTGTACAAAACGTTGAAATCTTGAAGCAATTAAAGATCACAAAAATCAATGTTTATATCTATAAATATATATATTTCTTATAGTGTTAGAACAAAATTGTAATTTCTTTAAAAATTTTAAATTTTAAATAATCAATTTGAAGTACATTAAATATTACAGGCACCTTGACATGTTTTATAACCACTTAATTTCATGATGATGATGAATCTTGGCCAAAATTGGCCAAAATCAGGGTCAGCCTTTTAATTTTTTTAGTTTTTAGTTCATAATTTTAGTTTTTAGTTCATAATTTTTTTTACTTCTTCTGGGTGTAAGTTTTGTTTCAAAGCTAAATTTGGCCAACAACATTTTCTTAAGAAGAAAATCATTACTCTAAACTTATATAACATTTCATAACTGTCATTAATTGCTGCATCCATATTCCAATAAACTTTGCATCTTAAGTATTCAGTCACCCTAATTGAATCTATTTCTATGGTGTGCCATACGTATTGACGGTCTGAAGTAGGCCTATTGATTTATCTTTCTACATGGCCAATGTTCATTGCCTAGACCTACATATATACAGTAGGGAGTCATTATCATTAAAAAAATATTTTTCCAACCTACCGACCCACCCCAAAAATCTCACTGGAGGGCAAGCAAACAATATTTTTTTAGGCCTGATAATTAGTTTAATATCATCATCATTGCAGATCATGCTGACGTTCTATGAGATGGATATGTACATCATTTAGGGATTCAATCATGTTTCACCGTTGTTCATCACCGATTAACAACGATGCGTCCGCGTCGTCTGCGTGGTTTACTTCGCGAGGACAGCTTTAGCTGCCCGAGCGAAGTAAACCACGCAGACGCGCGCGGACGCGAGTTGTTAATCGGTGATGAACAACGGTGAAACATGATTGAATCCTTTCAACAACGAAAAGAAGCTAAAGATCGTACCGGTGATCGTATAATTCACGATTATTTTACAAGGAATGTCAGTTAATCATTGTCACTCAGCCTTACAAAAACTTCGATGATTTCTCTGTTGATATCAGCAATAAAACTACAGAATAAAACGGCAATGTTTAGCCGCTACCTGTAAAATACTGAATTCAAATTGTAAGCTTGCATACGCACAAAGGTTCCAGTCATGATGAATTTTACACGCTCTCGCGTAACGCGTAGTCTCGCTCGCGTTCGCGTATACGCTACAGTAAAAGTGTGGGTTCATCACGGATTAACAACGGTTGGCTCCTGTACAAAGGTATAGGAAGAGTTGTTGAAAGTATAATGAATATAACATAGGGCACCTATTATGCCATGACATTGGATACTACTACCTTATGCTTAGCAAATTTGTACTGATTTAAGATCATGCAACTTTCCTAGCTATACTCAACTCTGTTTGAGAACTAAGAAGTTACGCTTAACATCTTACATCCAAATTTGTGTTTGAAAAGCTCCTTTGAGTCCTCGAACATGTTATTTGTGTTGCGTGCAGTCGCTGAATGGATTGTAGAATTTGCCTTTTGTCACACACATTTGCAGAGTTAAACATTGGGGGACTTCGACAACTTTTTACTGCCAGATGCCATAACCGATTTGGCTTCAAATTGTAGTACATGGAGAAACTTTGTTGTTGCCTGCTTTGCAGCCGAATGAATGAAAGCACATTGAAGGAAATGAGGATTTCTTGTTATTTTCTGATGATAATGGCAATGATACGAATCCAGCATTGTGAATAAAGTTGTATCATTGCCATTTGATCCTTGCTCGACTGAAATCACTAGTGATTAAACTTGTGAAGACGTATGTTGATTTTAAAGGCCAACTTTGTTATAAAGCCTGGCAAAAAGTGGGAAAGTTATAACCATGTACCTACCATACTGCAAGAAATCTAAATCCCGATGATCCAATCTGTCATTCAGTTGGACATTGCACATATTCTGCAAAGTGTAAACACCACCTACACCTGCAGATCACCTGTTAGTCTCCTCCGCAGCCAGTTTGGTTACGCTCCCTCCACACAAACAGTCTGCCAATGATAACAAACTGGTCCATTTTGATCGGCTAACGGTTTTCTGACGACGTCATCCAGCTTGACGTCAAACAAGGCTTTCAATTGGTCGATCGGCTACTTCAATATTCATGAGCAATTTTGACCCGCCATCTTGCCAGCTGACTGAGGTTAATCAAGCTCCCGTATGTACAGCTCTATGTGTACATACGTGTAGCCATCAGAAACGGCGTTATAAGTGGCCATTGGCAGATTGTTTGTGTGGAGGGAGCGTTAACCAAACTGGCTGCGGAGGAGACTGATCACCTGTATCAACTTGCATTGTGCGATATGGTGTAATCAATCCCATGTTTAACCTATAATCTAATAATTAATATGAATAAGGTAAACGATAATGATAACAAGTATGTATAGTCTGTCCACATTGAAGTACAAAGTAAATAGACCTCGGAAACTGGAGGTATGAGAATGATTATTTCAGTGCAATGCTTCTATGGCGCGCCAACTGTTGCGCGATTTGTGCACCACGCTCTCTACGCGTCGCGTCGCGCTCGCGTGTGACGCAAAGCATCAACCTCCGATGCCACAGATTTGGTTTGTACTTCTAAGTGGACAGACTGTAGGCCTACATGTATGAGATAAGAGGTTAATGGATGGAGTTATGTACGTCAAATTGGACGAGTATACTCAACTACAAAAAAGTTGTACAACCCTACAAGAGTATACTCAACTACAAAAAAGTTGTGCAATCCTACAAGAGTATATTCATCTACAACAAAAGTTGTGCAACCCTACAAGAGTATACTCAACTACAAAAAAGTTGTGCAACTCTACAAGAAAAGTGTCATGCAATGATGATCAGGTAGGGAAAGGCAGAGAACATAGGAATGAACAGCTAAAGGTCATATTGTAAAGCTTAAACCTAACACTGAACACTGCTTTTTGCTATCGGGAGTTAAAGAAGAAACTAAAAGGAGAGCAGATGAACAAATGATGACTTCCGGTAGAGAAACCCCAGGATCCGCATATTGTATCATCTCAATAACTAAAATCGGTGTTAGGTACGTTGAAGAAGATTTATGGTAGGGGTATATAATGGTAGGGTTGGCAACTATACAGTTCATGGATGGTTCCATCAAAATGAGTAAAGGTTGATAACGTTATTAGTAGAACACAAATGCGTTAGAAGGTGATGAAACTTGACAAATCACAACAGGTGCTATCCACTCACAAACTATAGCCTTGCGCTCTGGCAGCTTCTAAAGCTGTCAAGCTCCGCTTTCCACTCCGGCAATGAAATACAATGTTGCTGTCTGATGTGGAGGGTTTAGGTCGACCAAATCTTGCTTCAAATTTATCATCTGAGAGTCCAAATGCTTCTTCAACTTGACCCACTGAAAGTGTTAAAAGGGACACATATGTACCAATTTAAAATGAGAAATTGATATTTCTCCCGATTTTCTCCTGTACTTTTGGCATCATCAATAGATGTCAGCCTTGGCCTTGAAGGCATTACTACCCACAGGAAAAAGTCTCGGCTAGTTGCCTTCCTATAAAAGCAAAACTGAAAGAATAGTTGTTATTTTCATTCACCTAATTCTCTAGGTTGTTGCAAGAAGGTAGTACAGTTCAGAGCTGCCATATATGCCAATATTTGCTGCATTTACAACAAAACTTGTTGTTGAAATATTATTTCACAAATATTTTGCATCCATCTTAGTTTAATCGTTTATCTCAAAGCCCTTCAAAAGTTGAAAACCTAATGTAGAATGCTGTTTTAACAAACTGTTGGACAAGCTTTTGACAAGAATGCGCCAGGGTCCTGTACACACAAGCATATAGTATGAAGCATTTTATTGAGATTTATAACCTAGGCTACTTTTACATCTGCCGGTATCATACGTGAGCTTTTTGTGTGGTGGGTTTTTGGTGAAAAAAAAATAGCGTCAAAAAACAAAATTTACTCAATCCAGTGGGAATAATGCGCAAAAAGTGGACAAGTTTACTAATATGCGTGGGGGCTTTGAGACAAACTATTAAATTAAGATGGCCTTATATCATGCAAGAAATAGTTTCCATCACATAGCTTTACTCAGATGGGGTACCACGACTCGTCCATATCACGCTCATAAGGAGGTTACACAACAGTGCAGGTGCATGCAATTACGAGCAGATGCATGCAATTACATGTTACGCACATGTCTTAATTGGTGCATTTATTTCAACTGCCCATCAAAGTATGATGAAATGCAAAATAAATGTCAAACTTATAATACTGCAACGTGGAAATTTTCACACTTCATTTATTTTCACGCTTTTTGCGTTCCAAGCTGCTACAGCGAAAATAACAATGCCCGAATATATTCCTTTTGTGTTTAGGTCAATGTAAGGATACTTAGAATCGCAAATTCAAAAACAAGGTTAACAGTTCAAAATTGGCTAAGCGTGGAAAATCAATTGTGCGAAAATTTCCACTTTTACAGAGTATACCAAGGTATGCATGGTGCATTGATGTGTCTGCACTGATACAATCCACCGTATTCTACCAATCTATCAAGCAAGCTACAAACCAGTATTATCACAGCGCTTTAAAATCATCAAGAAAAAAATCGACATATATGGCAACAGATTCCACTTTCCACCTCCTTGCATTCACCCACTGAATTACTCAACACTTACATTGGGTAACCTTCAGAACGTGCCATTTGCAAAGCTTCCAGACTTCGGACACCCCCTCTGCAGTGGAACACAATATTGTTATCACCTTTTGACGGTTTGGGCCGGCCATATTTTGCCGTAAATGCCGTCTCTTCCATGGTGAGTGCGTCACGCACCTGCCCCACTGAGAATGGAATTATGGTAAGGAAATGATGTATTTTGTGTGACTTATGCTGGGTTTCATACTTTTCTGCCGCTTTGATGATGAGTCATTTTCGATTCGCTGCACAGTCGCACCAGAAACGCTAGCGTTGACCATCAGCGGCAAACCAAGATATCAATCACTCTACCGCTTTGTCCAAAGCGGCAAATCACTTGGAGCTCCAGAGCAGTGTCGCTCTGACATATGAGAACAAGATACAATTTTTGGCCAATGAGAACATATAGAGCGTATCTGAGCAGCGACATTGGCTTTTAGAGTCATGCTGCTGTCGTTCAGCTGCATGCTGCTCCGCTTGCAGAAAAGTTCAAGCGGTGGTATGATGATGTGTCACCTTGCTCAGCAGCAAGCGACAGAAAGTATGAAACCAGCATTAAAAGGATTATTTATTTATTATTCATCAGAAACTTGTCATTTTTGGGACAAGTTTAGATCTGCTATGTCGATTTCTTTATGCATTGCTTACTGTATTGTTTGTATTAAACACCTGGGGGCGTTGCATTTTTCCAAATGGGGGTGGGGGCATTTATTTTAGTGAATTTTTAGTAAAATTGAGTGGTGGCTCAACACATACATGTAGCATGTATGTGTATTATTGAATCATTGGATCAGTAAAGTATAAACTGTTTACATATTACTATTCGTCTTGACGTATAAACTGTGTGCATATAGCTATTCCTTTACGTCTTGTTTGTTCGTCCTAGTTGTGTGAAGCTACGCTGATATTCATGATAATAATATGATTGGAGAGCTAATACATGCATTGTAGGCGCTGGTATGAAATAGCAATTTACTTTGTTTTACCTCATTTGTTAGGCTTGAAAGGGGACAATGTGAGCAGTGAAAACTAACATTTAAATACGAATCGGCAAGGCGATATGTTGATCACTCCACCGCTTTGCCCAAGCAGCAGCTGGAAGTTGAATTCAAGTCAACTCGGAGCAGTGCCGCTCTGACATTATGAGAACCAAATTCGATTTTGGAGTGGTGCTTAGCGGCAACAGGGGCTTTCAGAGTCATGCCGCTGCCGCACAGCGGTGTGCCGTTCTGATTGCAGACAAGTGCAAGCGGCATGATGAGGCATCACGCCACTCAGTGGCAAGCAGCAGAAAGTATGAAACCAGCATAACATGGGAAGAATCAGTTGTATCTGAGAGTACTAAATTAAGAGAGGCACTACTTCGATCGCTAAAATGAGGACAGCATGAGCTCAGTGTCTGCGTAAGAGTCTGTTCAACAAAGGTGATTGTGAATATGTAATGATATGAATGAGTAGCTACGAAAAGGATGATTGACAGCACCGTATATATGGTTCATTGGGCGGAGCCATTAGGCCTATGCTCATATTAGGCTGTTGTTGTGCAGACATCATGCTCTGCGAACGGTACAAAAAGGTGACTGATATATCTATTACGGTTTGGCAGCAGACAGATTGCGCTGTTCTCTGACCCTGAGTGTTTGTCACGTAGACAGACCATGACCTGGGTAAACACGTACAAAGCAGGGGATGCGACTGTGCCACAGGTCTTGTCTTCGGAATCGGTATAGGCAATTTGTACAGAGTGCCGCTAGACTGGCTGTACAGCTGAAGAGGATTGAGCTTAAATGTATAGAAGGCAAGGCAATCAGATGAATACCGTAAAAACTTGATAGTTAGCATATGTGCTTACTATAGAGCGCTTTTAAAACATGCAAACATGAAGAGCCCCATCCACAAAAGTGTAAAAGGTTTTGAGCAAGTCACCGATACAAATAGTTATATGCGAACAAGTAAAACTGCAAATGTGTGTCAAAACCCTAGCTCAGTTGGTAAAAGGCCGGACATTTCGGTACAATTTCATGTTTTCAAAAGCGCTCGATAGTAAACACATATATAACCATCGAGCTTTTAGGGTATATTGCATAATCATAAATGATGTAAGAAAGGCAGTATGTGTCGTCGTTGGACAGGAAAACCTCATGTGTCATTGGCCCCTGGACATGTTTAAAGCAAAACTTCCTATTCATTTAACCCCTTTTTTTTATTTTAAACATGTTCAAGGGCCACAAGTGCATAGAGGTTTTTCCTGCCCAATGATGACATGTAGTTCTCATCAAAGGGTTATAAGGTGTGCCATACTAAATTGTACTTACGTGGTACATTAAATGAATTTGTGATTTGTCCCCATTGCTGCAATTCTTCTGGTTCTCGTACATCTATCAGTTGTATATCCCCTGATTCTATCCTATTTACAAGACCTGGATAGAACACATTCATGTCGTCCTCCACGGGGGCGCTACTCAACCAACGAACGGCTGCATAATAGAAAATGAATGAAGCAATAAGGGGTGGTGCAATAATTATGTGTACCCCGGGGTGGTGAATTATAGGGGGGGCAAAGATTTTTTGGCAGGCCAAAAGTGGGGGGGGCAAGCATTTTATGGCAGGTCGAAAGGGGGGGTCAAGCAATTTTTGGCAGGTCGAAGGGGGGGCAAGCAATTTTTGGCACAGATATTTTGGGCACCGTTTCTATATTACGCCCTAAAAAGGAGTAGGAATCATTAAGAACATGGTCAAATAATTTTTTATGCAAAATTTCCTGCTCACTGCGCTCGCATTATATGATAAGACAATGTAAGGTTTTTAATTTGTGTTCCCCAAAATCTTGCATGTGTAAGGGGGGGGCAAAGATTTTTTGGCACGTCGACAGGGGGGGCAAAGGTTTTTTTGGCACGTCGAAGGGGGGGCAAATATTTTTGGCACGGCCAAAGGGGGGCAAGCGATTTTGGCAGACCATTTTGAGAATTCACCACCCGGGATACACATAATTATTGCACCACCCCTAATATTGTAATAAGGCAACACTTGCTTTGATATCAAGTTATATTAATTAATTTACAGTGATTTGAGTCGAATGTGTCATTGATTAAAATTTTTTGGGGTCTTTTGACACAATGAGCTAATCTGGTAGAAATCCATGCACGCCCTATGGAAGATAGCCTTAATCTCCCGTTAATCTCATTCAGGTAGCCCAATTTGAAATTCACACTCCCTGTGTGGGAGATTAAGGTAATGCAGGGCTGTCAACTCTCACGCATTGGCTGTGAGTCTCACGCATTGGGTCACTTTCTCACGCCAAGGTAGTATAATCTCACGCCAAGGTAGTATAATCTCACGCCTAGGTAATAAATCTCACGCAAAAAGCTAGAAAATGAGTAAAATCTCACGCATCATCAAAATAATTTGTTGTACCTACCCCCCCTCCCCCGCTTTTCAGATTCTCGAGGGCTGTGGCTCAAATTTAACGTCAAAATTAACATTGTAGTCGGCAAATCCCGGTATGCCTCCGTCTCACGCCAAGCAATTCCAAAAGGTTGACAGCCCTGGGTAATGTCTTCCACAGGGGGTGTATGGATATAAACTGGAACAGCCCAATAAAACTGTACATGTATATAGCAGACCCTAATTTTGCTCAATTTTTATACCAAAATCCTTAATGACCCTTATTTTTATTTGTTTATACCCAATGACTACCTTTTTTTTAAAAAACAACATTTGTAGGTGATAGGCCCTACTTCCCAAAGCTGGTAGGCACACACCCATCACTTTTAAAGTGACCTCCAGCCCCCAGCCTTACCCAGCTTGGCTCCTTCCATCTAGGGAATTAAGTACAAATGATGCAGCTACATTAACTCAGTCAGGCTGGGGAGAACTGCACTTTTGCAAGTAGGTATGGAATAAACTTTTGCACCCATCAGGAGCCACTATTCTGCCAAAAAGTGCTCCTGGTTCAGGTTGGTTGTCAGCCTGAACCAGCCATAGTTCCAAATGGCCCCTATAATTTGGTTCATCTCAAGTTTGGTAATGACGTCAATGCTTCTTCATGGTTGTGCTGCAAGTGTACCAACAAAACGCCCATGTACGCGTGCGTGTACACTTAGGGCGTTTAAATTTACTCGCGCGATTTGACACTGCGGCACAGAAAATATGCACATATATGTCACTACCAAACTTGAGATGAACCAAATTATAGTTCCCATTTATTTAATTTTCTCCCTCGTTTACTTACATTTCACCAAACTTTGTTGCCTATTGACTGACCCATACACTGGTGGATTCACACAGCCTCCATGATAGGCTTGGTGTCTTGCTGCCACACTAATAGCTGCCCCATGACGAATAGCTGCCCTGGACGTCTGATAGACAGTCTGCCTTGATAGCAACAGTAGGAGTGGTGTTACACGATTCATTTTTGTGGTTCTGGAAAACAATTTAAATAACAACAGTTCTCTCAATTAAATGTTTGACATAATTCATCCCACAGCCATGCGATTTCATTAGAAAGTGAGGTGGGGGGGCACTCAACTTAAATTTTGGTAGGGGTGTGCGGTGCGGAACGCCAAAATTAGGGAACTAAGAACTGATTTGCAGGCAAAATAAGGGCCAAATTATAGGCTGTTGAGCTAAAAATTTCTAAATTTGAGCTTAAGGGGGTACTACACCCATTGGATTTTTTTGCGGGTTTTCTGCATTTTGTGGAGAAATGAGAAAAAAAAATTGGTCAAAGTGGTATGCAAAATGAAGGGGCAAATCTTCTCGTTCTATTGGTGGCATCGGTATCAATGTAGCTTACATGCTTTTAAAGGTAGAAGCTCGGAAGAGGTACATAGACCTAGATTCACAAAATCGAGTTTCTTTAGAATTTCAGAATTGATACCGTTAATCCAATCACTCACACTTGTTAAGCATTTGTGACAGACGCTAAAAGTATAAAAATTATTTTTTGGGGGAAATTAATTAATTATGCACAGCTTTGAAAACATTAATATGCATCAATTTCATGTTATCAATGAAATTAAACTTATTTCCCCCCTTTTAGTTGACAATGATATGCAAAATTTGTGTTCGCAAGGCAGCATATTTGTTTCAGGTTTGATAAGGTTGAAATTAAAGAACAGTAAATGCCTTGGTTTTCAGTATTAGGTGAATTTTTGCTCAGTTTTCTGAGGACATACGGGAAGCTTACAAAACATGATTTATAATGCATTTGTAATGTGAATCGGTATGTTCACAATGATAACAGCTAAATGGGACACCCTACTAGTTCACATGTATTAACAGTTTCGTCACTTACCTGTACCGCATGCTGAAATCATTCCACTTTAAGAAAATCCATTATATCCAGTATAAATCCATGAAACTCACTGTATTCGCTTGCCGAAAGACTTCCGCATACATTTTTGTACAGGCGGTGGCGATTCGATACCATTTGGTATCGGTCAATTTCCGATACAATACTTTTATTTTTATGGAGCGTAGGCCTATTGAAAACAAAAATAATTATTCGAAAATTGAAAACAAATATTAAATAAAAAATCTTTCATTCTCTATTAGCGACTTCAGGTAGCGAATAAATTGTGTGTGGTAGGCATATAGGGACCGTCGACCGTTCACAAACACTTGCTGGGGGGGGCTGAAGCAAAAAAAATTCATCACAAAAATTTTTCGGGGCCCCCTTTAGCCTACAGACCTCCTATCATTCACATTTAAAAGTGTATAGAAACTAGTTTACGCTAGGAATCCTCATTTCATACAATTTTTAACAATGTTTCACACACCCGAAGTTTTCGTGTTTTGAGCATTGTATAGTTGCAATGTTCGAATCCAATCAAAGTAGGCCTAATTGCAAATCTTTTACAAAATATTTTACAAACACCACGGTTATATGTTATGAAAGATTTGAAACTATAGCCAATGTATTGGTTTTGTTTAATGTTTACAATTAATTTCAACACAAAAATTGTGTTAATAATGTTTTAAACTTAAATTGTCAACAGAAAGAGTCAGCTGATCATCAGGTTTTATGTCTTCTTTTAACAAGAGTGGAAACAAAGGAACCCGAAGAATGTGCAAAGTTATTGACTTGCTAGCATCTTAAATTTAAACTCTGAGTCAAAAATAAGCTTTGTTTCATTAATTAAAAAGAAAGTTGTAAAGTTGTTGTATCTTGTTGGTAAAGTGAAGTTTGCTACTGGTTTTATTATTACCTGTGTTGCGATTCGACATCCCACAAAGAGTAAGTAAGTTCGTTATTAAATGTGGTAGGCCTCAGTACCCCCCTCCAATCCCCAACATAGGCCTACACATGGACTCAATTAAAGCTGGATTCAGGTGGCTGGCGCCCCCAAATAAATAAATAAAGAGAAGAGAAGGGAAGAAAGGAGAAAAGAGAAGAGAAAATGGAGGAAAGGAGGAGAGAAACTAAATTGCACGTAATTGAGTAGGCCCATGTGTAAATAACCGCATAGTCGGGACGATTGGAAGTAGGTCCTATAGAGGCCTGCGACTAGGCATTGCTTGAAGGCGGGTCCTCGTCCTAAAAGCACGTGAAAATTACTGCGGGTCCGCCGATATGCAGGGCCCCTCACATTTTGCCACCAGAGTCAAAAATTAAGACGGACTCCATAACGACTTCATCGATTTATGCATGCTTTAGTAATTGCCAATCTCAAGTTTTGCAAATTGATTTCGGGCCCTTTTTCTGTTTAAAGCAATTGATTCAAATAGTAGTGTAAAAACAATGCACCGAATGGCTTCAATTCGACCTTCATTTTGCAAATTTTTTAAACTTATCAGGGGGGAACATCCCCCTCAGACTCCCCCTTGCGTAGTGGATAAACATATGATCATTTTCGCTCTTCTTCCAACATTTGCAAATTTAAGCCCAATTTGCGGTATAGGCTTACAGGGAAAACTTGTCCAAGGAAGGTTTCATGGACCATCATTTTACAAATTTCACTGATATTCAAAAGTATCTCATTTTGGAAAATGGATCTCATATTTGTAATCGTCTCAAATTGAATAAATTTGAGAAGCAATTTGAGATCCAATATGAGATCCAATTTGAGTGACAAATTGAGATATAATCCACCCAATTAGGTTTTATTGGGTGCTATGTTGCTAACTATTATAGTTGATGAAGTATGGTACTGTATGGAACCAGTGTCTAGACTTCTCATGGTCAAGTATGGGTTTAATTGCTGTTCATGGTCTTTTTTGAGTATACACAAGGTGACCATATGGTAAAGTTGATCTAAAATGTTTTTCTTGTTCCTTTCCAAAGCAACAAAAAAAAATCAAGAGAATGTTTTTCAAATTATTTAAAACATCAGAATATCTCACAAACTTAAAATCTGAATACTCATAAAATCGCTTGGAGAATTGCAAACTCAATCAGTAACAAAGGACTTATAATTTCCAGGAGGATAGTTGGTTTCAGGTTATTTGCTACAAAAAATTAAAAGAACAACAGCTATACAATGTAAGTAATGCAGAAATAATTCATGCATGTAGTGAAAACTGAAGCAAACCCCTGACGTTTAATTTTTAAAGTGGGATACAAACATTTGAAGTACCGGTATGTATTTTAAATAATAAGATATGTTTCATAGTATAATTGACCTTGTCTTCTTGGCAGAGAAACCTGATCTGCAAGCAACGTGAGAATTCCCAATACTATTTCAGCTATTAAATTGGAGTATTAGGCCTTGCTCTTTCAAAAATACAATTTTGATGATCCCCAACTTCTTTGACCATGAAATGACAAACATTTGGTAGCACCAATGTATTAAGCACCAATTGGGTGATTATGGATCTCATATTGGTACTCAAATTCATTCTCAAATTGGGTCTCAATTCTATCCAATTTGAGATGATTTTCAAAATGAGATCCATTTTCCAAAATGAGATAGTTGTGCACAACAGTGTTTGCGGCTTTTTCAAACTAAAATTTTACACACTAGTACCAAAATGGTCCACCAAATCACTTCAATTTAGTCTTCATTTTACCCTCCCCTGCGTAATCGATATACAAGTGGCCATTTTCGCTTCTGCTTTAGCCGATTTATGTTTAAAACAATTTATAGGCCTACGATAATAGGGAATGCGAAACTTGTCCACGAAAGGCTCTCACAAATTTTCGGCCGCCAAACTAAAATTTTACACTAGTATATAGGCCTTGGCATAATAGTGCCAAAATTGTCCACCAAATCGCTTCAATTAGATCTTCATTTTGCACACGTTTTTTTTTTTATTTCTGAGGGGGGAACACCCTCCCTCAGACAACCCCCTGCGTCGCGCAAGCGCGCTCCGCGGCCATTTTTTTTTTTTTCATTTTTTTTTTTTTTTCTACAAATTCGACCCAAACCCCCTGACTGCTCTAGTTCGACAATGGGTACCAAAAGCTGGTATCGCCCATCCCTATGAAGATTGACTACGTACTCTCGCTAAATAAAAAATCCCTTAAAAGGGATGAATAAGCGTCCTTATCAACCAATCAACTTTTAAGACAAATAGGTGAAAACGATGTTTTTTCATAATTTTTAATTTCACATGATCCGTGCATATATCGCCTAGCTATAAATGAAAAAATATTTTTTTAGACCAATCAAACCAATATATGGGTGTAGTACGCCCTTAAAGAGCTACAATTGTTAGAGTTTGAGGCTCAAAGGACTGCACTGGAGCAGATACAAATGTGGGGCTTAAGGAACTGCGGGAGAGCCTGAAAAAGGGACCCTTGACCGCCGCACATACCCGAACCACCTTAACATGTGAGTGCCCCCCGGGACAGTCTAGCCATGTGACACACAGAGTAACATCTATAGGGAGTTTTTATCACCCCACTAAGTCTGGTATTTAGCCTGCAAACCGGGTGTTTGACAGTGTAGTCAAGAGTACAAATGTATGAGAATTGATACCAAGAAACACACCAACATATTGCTATGTTGTGACCTCAACTTTCCAGACATAAACCTGGACATTGGCCAAACTTAAGCAGTTATTTACAAAAGCCGGCGATCAAGGTAAAATTATAAAAGGAGCAGTACCAGATATCAATGTTAAATCCCAGTACGCTTAAAAACGCAGCAAAAACGCCAAAATGCAGTCACAAATTTTATAATATTACTAAATCACCAAAAGCAATTGTAACGTAGGTATATGCAGAAAAGAGTTATATTAGCAATAACAAAGCATACATGTGCAAAAAGATTTGTCTTTGGCATGTCGCCTTCTTGAAATATCACCATATCAAATTTCTGAAAAAACGCCCCAAAATTTAAAACAAACATGAACCTTCCAAAATAAATGCACACATTTGCACAAGTTGGTTACCCGGTCATTACCTGGCTTACCAGTACTTTTAATTTGCCCTTACCCCAGGCCTTAATAATGGTCCTTAAAATATCTAGTGCATTAAGGGAGTGTTCAGAAATACTTGGGGCTGGACATTTCTGGTGTGTGTGTGGAAATTTTTTAACCCCCCCCCTCTTTTTGAACCCAAAACTTTTTGACCCCCCCCCCTTTGGACCAAAAACTTTTTTGACCCCGCCCCTCATATTAATTAGGTACAAAATATTCTGACCCTCCCCCTCCATAAATACTGTTCTATTCTTCATCTAAGGGAAACATATTAACAAGTGCACATTTTCGCCTTTGGACTTTCAACATTTGCCAGTTTAAGGCCCTATGTTTAACAGAATTTATAGGCCTACAAATAATACCAGGGAAAACTACTTCAAGTACTTGTCCGCGAAAGGCTTCATGGACCGTCATTTCACAAATTTCCGGCTTTTTCAAACTAAAATTTTCTCACAGTGCTAAAATCGCTTCAATTAGGTCTTCAATTTGCACAAGTTTCTTACTTCTGAAGGGGAACATCCCCCTCAGACACCCCCCTGCGTAGTGGACTCGCTTCTCCTTTCGACATTTGTCAATTAATGTTTTAACACAATTTATAGGCCTACAATAATGAGGAAAACTTGTCCGCGAAATTCGCCCGAAAGGCTTCAAGGAACGCCCATTTCACAAATTTTTGGCCTTTTCAAACTAAATGGTCCAACAAATCGCTTCAATTGGGTCTTCCTTTTGCAAAAGTTTCTAACTTCTCAGGGGGGCACATCCACCCTCATCAGACACCCCCTGCGTCAAGCGCAAGCGCTGGGCGCTATGGCCATCATGGCTATTTTTTAATAGATTTTTCTATGCCACATTGGGTCCGTCTATTGGGCGCCCACTTTTATATGCCTTGCTACGCGCCTGCTTTGGCTCACTTGCCTCACCAGAGTAGACCAGAAGGAACTGAGGTATTGAGGACACGGTGGCTCAGTGCACGTGGTCTTATGTCCTTGCACTCATAATCTGAAAGCTTGCTCGATGTGCGTGGGTTCGAGTCCCCATCCCACCACCGTGTTGCGCCCTTGAGCAAGGCACTTTGCTGTTACGGGTAGTCACAGTCGTTGTACTGATGAACCATGCGCCATTTGTAGGCAGCAAACGTGGCTCCGGCATATTCTAATGACGGCGGAATAAATGTAAAGCGCTTTGAGGCTGTTTACGGCATAAACGCTATAAAAATAGTTACATTTTTTTATTTCTTTTATTAACTGACACAATTTTAAAGGCTCAAAATTAAGTTATAAATAAGACAATTTTAACACTAGATATCTGACAGTGGAGTATTGAACTATGACCATGTACATTTGTTCTGGTTTTACTGGAACATTTGCGTGTGCAGCACGCGAACAAAAAATTTACCCCCCCCCCTATGCGCCAAATAACTTTTTACCCCCCCCCCCCCTGCTCACACACCCAAAACTTTTTTACCCCCCTGCGCCCTATTCAGAACTTCCCCACATATTTTCCAGCCCCCACCAAGGTATTTCTGAACACTCCCTAATTCAGCCTACATTGTACAGTATTGAGTTCTTTATTGATTTCTATTGCCAATTTGCCATACATCTTGAAGTGTAACAAAAATAACATGTATCATCCCCGCCCTCACCGATTTTTGGAGATTTTCAAATATTTTTGTTATTTTTCCTATTTGCTCCCTTACTTTATTTCTAAAATTGTTGTGATGAAAAGACATGTTCAGAAGTTCTTGGTTATCATTTATAAACACATTGCAAACACTTTCTTCAAGCTACATGCCCGCTACATGTAGGGGTAGGGCTTTGGGGGAAATAACAAAAATATCTGGGGGCCTCCCCAATTTGATGATTTTACAGGGGTGGAATTTCGACGCGAGTCCGCGAGTCGACTCGCGCCGAGACTCCCGTAAAAGTCCTATTGCGCGAGTCCACATGGACTCGCGCAGGAAATCCCTTCAGTCAACTTGCATGCTTGATCGGCTCATTCACTCGGCAAATTTTCATTCAACACACTGACTCGCCATCGCGAAAACACAACGCTGATTTTTAACAACAAAGCCAATTAGTAATCAATACTACCGATTAATTAATAAAAGTTTCTAACCAATGCAGTGATTGGATATCTAACCATCAACAACAGGATAATCAGCCAATCATAACTGGTTTCTACACACGACGGCACTGTGACCCGAGTCTGCAAAGCCAGCCCCTCGCCCATTTTACCCATAATTCTTTTTATAAGAAATAAAAAGCCAAAATCGTGCGCTCACTTCCGGGTATATCGGATCTTGTGGTAAATGTTTACGACTGTCAAAATTGCACTCTGCGCTCTCACGCTGTCATCGCCAATCACACGTGTTTGGAAGGTTACCGCACGTTGGAATGTGTTAAATTAAACGATTTTGGGTCTGATTTTTTATCATTTCTGAGCGAGTGACAATGGCAAGCAGGACGGGTACCGGTAAAGCAACTAATGAAGTGGGAGGATGATTTAAGAGAAAACTATTTATTTGAGTACAATGAACATGACAAAGATGGCTCGAATGCAATTAAAGCTTATTGCAAGGTGTGTAAATCGCATTGCCAGAAAATAGCATCAAAATATAAATGTAAAGTTGCAAGGGACGCGATGACTTATGGTAGTGAAGGGACAACATACATTTTAAAAACCAACTTTGTTAGTGTTATTTGACAATCATTTAATTGCATTCTCTACTCTACACCCTTATAGTAATACAAAGTACAAACTGAATGCATTTTACATAATGCATGTACCTTGCCTGCCCAAAATGATCTACATTGTATAAGCAAGCACAAATTTGCCAATTTATTTTGGACTCCTGCAAGATTGTACTATGAGAATCCGTTTGCGGGAATCCATGGACCTCGCAAAAATCTCCTGCGAGAATCCACTTGGATTCCCGTGGCACTGAACGAAATTCCACCCCTGATTTTATGATGTGTTGACAAACACTTTGCAATTGCAATTTTTAATAGACAGAAATGAATGGTAAAAAAATAACACAATAACAAATAATAAGGACCTCCCTCACCGATTTTTGAAAAAGTCCGGACGATATACATGTAAAAATATAATGTTATTTTTGTTACTTAAAAGGAGTAGGCCTATTTCGTGATTGTAACGAGATGTTATAGTATATGGATTTATGTAATACCGCCCAGCCATATACACCGCGATGTTACTTAGCTAATAAAGTACCGCCCATCCGGGCTTCTACAACATGGCCGATTTAGATAAAACCACGTTGACTTTATAGCCTGATTATTCTTATATATTATGCGACTCATAGCCTCCTGATTACTCTAATATGTTATGCATTAGAGCGGACATATTACATGGTGTCATCAGATCGAACTCATTCGCCAAGATCAGAGTTATAATCGCTAATTTGGGTGTGTATGAGCTCTCGCGATTTTCAGCGACTACGAATTCGGCACACTCGACCACTCGACGCTCAGTCAGTCACTCGTTGTATTTCATGTATTCATTGTATTACACGATAAATTATAAATGCTAGTTGATCGAACGACTATCAAGATCGTTGATCTGTTTGCATAGGCTAGTGTATGCGTCCAAGGGTATTGTATTTTAGGAACTATAAGCTTTGTAACTTGTATTAAGTGTTCAAAGATCGTTCAAAAGTTTGGATCAGGCAAAATTTGTGGAAAAAAAATAAGATGTGTTTGCTAGTGTCACTAGTGTCAGAAAGGTTTCTTAGGCTTCTTTCATGAAAGCTTTAATGGTGTACCTTCATTAAGACATTGATTTAGCTGAAATAAAGTGAATTTGTTTGCAAACTATCGAGCTTAAATATTTAAATTAAGCGTGCACCACCTGCAGTATTGGTAAAACACTATTCATGCTTTGAAACTGTAGTACTGTAGGTAGCCAATCTCATGCTTGATGTAATGTAACAAGCATGTTTTAAGACTTTTTTTTCAGGAAGTGTCTTGCAAACGTTTTCGTATTCAAGGTTTTTTACGTCCATTGAGAGCGTATAGAAAACAGTTGCACAAATATTTGATTTGATATTGCTGTGTTGTATACAATGTAAGACTGCGTACCATTGTGAGTACCATATCATATGTATCAGTGTATGTTATGTATCATTATACGTATGAATTTAAACCATAAAAGCTGTGCACTTTTGTAATATTTGAAAACATATGCCAGCAGTTCGTGTAAATTTGAACAGGTAAAGCGCCCTAATATTGGAAGTTTATGCAATTTGGTGATTTTCAAGGCCTTAAATTTTAGTGTGTTGTATTTAATATTAGCAAGGTAACCAAATTTGTGGAACATGCCACCACCAGAAAATCAAGAGCAAGCTCAAGCTGCTCGTATTTCGGTACAATAAAAAAAAAATCTCAACATACAGGGTGATTTGAAAATAACTGGAAAAAATTTCACCAACTTTGGACAAGCTATGAAATCTTGACTGGGTTAAAGAATAAACAGCAAGAGTACAGGGTTGCTACCTTTATCACAGCCATAGGGCTGGAAGCCCTTGATATTCATAATAACCTCCCATATCAGAATGAGGGGGATAGAAAAGACTTGGATAAAATACTAAAACTGTGGCAGGACTACTGTGTGGGAAAGACTAATCCAATATATGAGAGATACAAATTTAATAGCTCCATTCAAGGAGATGATTCCTTTGATGCATATCTTGTCAAATTACGAGCCCTAGCAGCGACATGTGAATATGGTGAGTTACTAAACGAACTCATTAGGGACCGTATAGTATGCGGTATCAAAGACAACGCCCTAAGAAAACGCCTTTTACAAGAGGCCGACCTCTCGTTAGACAAGTGCGTCACAATGTGTCAGGCCGCAGAGGCCACAAGTGACCAGATGAAAGTCATGAAAGGGTATCAACAAGAGCCACAGGCAGAGGTACATGCTACTTTTCACAATAAGCATAGGCAACGTGCTGCACCACGTGCATCCGAAATTGACAACTGCAAATGGTGTGGGCGTAAACACGAATTGCAAAGAGCAAAGTGCCCTGCTTATGGCAAGACTTGTACTAGTTGTGGTAGGTTGAATCACTTCAAAGAAAAGTGCACCAATACTGAAAGACACAACTATAAAGGTCAAAAACCCCGTACATGTAGGTCATACCACAGGAAAAAGAAGCATACTGCGCATGCTTTAGATAGTGCTTCAGATCAGAGTAGTGACAGTGACTCTGAATATGATTATGTTGAGGCCCTCAGTATAGATGAAGTTGATGTACATTTCGTCTCTCAGGATAGCTCAGACAAAATAATGGCCGCTTTTAAGGTCAAAGGGGGCACAGAAATCCAAGCCCAAGTGGATTGCGGGGCTACGTGTAATGTAATCCCAAAGAAATTCATCCCCAGGAGTGTAAAAATCAAAAAGTGCAAAACAAAACTCTCCATGTATAATAAGACGGTGGTACCCGTATTGGGAAAATGTCGGTTGCCCATAACAAATGTAAAGAATGGACGCAAATATTTGCTTAGATTTTTAGTGGTCAAAGAATCTAGATTCATACCATTGATTGGTAAACGAAACGCGGAGCAAATGAAGCTCATCACTGTCCATTATGAGAACATTGCAACAGTTGGAATCTCTGGTACAAATCTAGATTCAAAACAAAATGTAAAAACAGCCTATGCAGACGTTTTCACCTGCAGTATTGGTAAAATGCCAGGTAAAATACATCTGGAAACAGATAGTGAGGTAACACCTGTAGTAACACCACCACGCAGGGTCCCTATTGCCGTAAAACCCAAGCTCAAAGCCGAGCTAGACCGACTGACTGAACAACAGGTAATACAGAAAGTCACGGACCCAACGGGATGGGTCTCCGCACTAGTTTGCGTGGAGAAGCCAAACGGAAAAATTCGCTTGTGCATAGACCCCAAACCACTTAACACAGCGTTAAAGCGCCCTCACTACCCTATGCCAACCATAGAGGAAATATTACCAGAACTAAACGATGTCAAAATCTTCACAAAAGCGGATCTGAAGGAAGGGTTTCTACAATGTGAGCTAGACGACAGTCGTCAGTATTAACACATTTCAGACCCCATGGGGTAGATATAAATGGAACCGCCTACCCTTTGGTGTCAGCCCAGCTCCAGAGGTATTCCAACAAACTTTAGACCAAAATCTTGAAGGCCTACAGGGTCTGTACAAGATCGCCGATGACATTCTAATCACAGGAAAAGGGAGACACTAGAACAAGCTCAGAGAGATCATGACGCCAACCTTGAGTGTTTCCTAAATCGCTGTCGCATGAACGCCACATAACTCTGAACTATGACAAACTTGAACTTAGATGCCAAGAGGTCAGCTTCATGGGTCATACCCTGACAAGCAACGGACTTAAGCCAGACCCCAAAAAGCTGACTGCCATAAATGAGATGCCAAAGCCACAAGCTGTGGCCTGGGTACAACGGTTCATAGGCATGGTGAAATATCTTGCCAAATTTGTACCGGACTTATCAAACATTAGCGCTCCCATTAGAGAACTTACCCACAAAGACACCCCTTGGAACTGGACTTCAGAGCATGACGCTGCCTTCGAGCAGATCAAACGACTTGTGACAGAAGCACCGGTTCTTAGTTACTCGACCCGACAGTCGCTACAGAAGCACAAGGTGATGCTTCTGAAAAAGGACTAGGCTTCGTTCTTCTGCAAAATGGACACCCAGTTTCTTATGCCAGTCGCGGCGCTCACTGATGCTGAAACCAGATACTCACAGATAGAAAAAGAGCTGCTAGCACAGGTATTTGGACTGGAAAGAAATAACCAATATACATATGGACGCCATACATCATACTCTGGACTGACCACAAGCCCCTTGTATCCATAACAAAGAAACCATTGACCGCTGCACCCAAACGCCTACAGAATCTTCTGCTGAGAATGAACAAGTATGACTTTGAAATCCGCTACATGCCAGGAAAAGAGCTCATACTGCAGACACCCTCTCGCGTGCATATTTGGAGAACACTGACCGTTCACAAACAGAGACTAATATTGAGAGTATTCATACCACTGACTATCTACACTTGACAGAGAGCACACGCAAGGAACTGCAAGATGCCACCGCACAGGATACAGAACTCTCGCATGTAATCAGATACATCCAGCACGGTTGGCCTGAGAAACCTCATGAATGCACTCCTGAAGCAAGACCGTATTTCAATATTCGTGATGAGCTGTCATATCACGACGAGATCATTGTCAAAGGATTACGCTGCTTCATTCCTACATCCATGAGACCCAAGATTCGCAACAAGCTCCACGCTGCACATACAGGGATTCAGAGCACCATAAGATACGCAAGAGAGACTGTATACTGGCCAGGGATGACTAGTGAACTCAAAGACATAGTCAGCAAATGCGAGACATGTAACACTTACCCCAAAATCAGCAGAAAGAACCTATGATAAGACATAAAATCCCAGAGTATCCATGGGAAGAAATTGCTTGTGATATATTCACCTCAACGGACAAGACTATCTCTGCACCGTAGATTACTTCTCCGACTACTTTGAGATAGACAGATTGACAGGCAAGAAAGACGCAACAGCCATCATAAGACTCTTAAAGAAACATTTCGCAAGCCATGGTATTACGGCGCGATTCTTTAGTGACAATGGTCCTCCATTTAATTCCCAACAGTTTGCTGAGTTTGCTTCAGAATTAGTGCCGTCGTCGACATGCATTATGTCGACATAATGTCGACGTCGGCACGTATCCCGACATGTCGACATCAAAAAAAAATGTCTAAAAAAAAAAAAAAAAAAAATTTTTTTTTTTTTTTTCTTCTTAATTTTCAAAAAATATTTTTGGCCAGAAAAGTAAGTTATAGGCCCAAAATTACTTGTTATTCAAGGTTGGAAACCAGAGAAATGCTGCTACTCAAAAAAACAAAAAAAAAAAAATGCCAATTTTTTTTTTTTTTACAAAGTTGGATAAATTTGTTTATTTTGATTACCTTTGCTTCTATTAAACAGTCAGGGACACATTGAATTTAGTATGCATTGCTAGCTGTTCAATAGAAGCAAAAGTAATTAAAATATACAAATGTATCCAACTTTGTTTCTACAATTTAGGGTTTCTACAATGTGAGCTAGACGACGAGTCGTCAGTATTAACCACATTTCAGACCCCATGGGGTAGATATAAATGGAACCGCCTACCCTTTGGTGTCAGCCCAGCTCCAGAGGTATTCCAACAAACTTTAGACCAAAATCTTGAAGGCCTACAGGGTCTGTACAAGATCGCCGATGACATTCTAATCACAGGAAAAGGGGAGACACTAGAACAAGCTCAGAGAGATCATGACGCCAACCTTGAGTGTTTCCTAAATCGCTGTCGCGAACGCCACATAACTCTGAACTATGACAAACTTGAACTTAGATGCCAAGAGGTCAGCTTCATGGGTCATATCCTGACAAGCAACGGACTTAAGCCAGACCCCAAAAAGCTGACTGCCATAAATGAGATGCCAAAGCCACAAGATGTGCCCGGGTACAACGGTTCATAGGCATGGTGAAATATCTTGCCAAATTTGTACCGGACTTATCAAACATTAGCGCTCCCATTAGAGAACTTACCCACAAAGACACCCCTTGAACTGGACTTCAGAGCATGACGCTGCCTTCGAGCAGATCAAAGCGACTTGTGACAGAAGCACCGGTTCTTAGTTACTTCGACCGACAGTCGCTACAGAAGCACAAGGTGATGCTTCTGAAAAAGGACTAGGCTTCGTTCTTCTGCAAAATGGACACCCAGTTTCTTATGCCAGTCGCAGCGCTCACTGATGCTGAAACCAGATACTCACAGATAGAAAAAGAGCTGCTAGCACAGGTATTTGGACTGGAAAGAAATAACCAATATACATATGGACGCCACATCATACTCTGGACTGACCACAAGCCCCTTGTATCCATAACAAAGAAACCATTGACCGCTGCACCCAAACGCCTACAGAATCTTCTGCTGAGAATGAACAAGTATGACTTTGAAATCCGCTACATGCAAGGAAAAGAGCTCATACTCGCAGACACCCTCTCGCGTGCATATTTGGAGAACACTGACCGTTCACAAACAGAGACTAATATTGAGAGTATTCATACCACTGACTATCTACACTTGACAGAGAGCACACGTAAGGAACTGCAAGATGCCACCGCACAGGATACAGAACTCTCGCATGTAATCAGATACATCCAGCACGGTTGGCCTGAGAAACCTCATGAATGCACTCCTGAAGCAAGACCGTATTTCAATATTCGTGATGAGCTGTCATATCACGACGAGATCATTGTCAAAGGATTACGCTGCTTCATTCCTACATCCATGAGACCCAAGATTCGCAACAAGCTCCACGCTGCACATACAGGGATTCAGAGCACCATAAGATACGCAAGAGAGACTGTATACTGGCCAGGGATGACTAGTGAACTCAAAGACATAGTCAGCAAATGCGAGACATGTAACACTTACCCCCAAAATCAGCAGAAAGAACCTATGATAAGACATAAAATCCCAGAGTATCCATGGGAAGAAATTGCTTGTGATATATTCACCCTCAACGGACAAGACTATCTCTGCACCGTAGATTACTTCTCCGACTACTTTGAGATAGACAGATTGACAGGCAAGAAAGACGCAACAGCCATCATAAGACTCTTAAAGAAACATTTCGCAAGCCATGGTATTCGGCGCGATTCTTTAGTGACAATGGTCCTCCATTTAATTCCCAACAGTTTGCTGAGTTTGCTTCAGAATTAGTGCCGTCGTCGACATGCCTTATGTCGACATAATGTCGACGTCGGCACGTATCCCGACATGTCGACATCAAAAAAAAATGTCTAAAAAAAAAATAAAAAAATAAATTTTTTTTTTTTCTTAATTTTCAAAAAATATTTTTGGCCAGAAAAGTAAGTTATAGGCACAAAATTACTTGTTATTCAAGGTTGGAAACCAGAGAAATGCTGCTACTAAAAAAAAAAAAAAAATGCCAATTTTTTTTTACAAAGTTGGATAAATTTGTACATTTTGATTACCTTTGCTTCTATTGAACAGTCAGGGACACATTGAATTTAGTATGCATTGCTAGCTGTTCAATAGAAGCAAAAGTAATTAAATTATACAAATGTATCCATGGGTCTACACCACACTGTCGGGATACGTGCCGACGTCGACATTATGTATCCAACTTTGTCCATGGGTCTACACCACACTGTCGGGATACGTGCCGACGTCGACATTATGTATCCAACTTTGTAAAAAAAAATTGGCATTTTTTTTTTTTTTGAGTAGCAGTATTTCTCTGGTTTCCAACCTTGAATAACAAGTCTTTTTGGGCCTATAACTTGCTTTTCTGGCCAAAAATATTTTTTGAAAATTTAAACAAAATAATTTTTTTTTTTTTTTTTAGAATTTTTTTTATGTCGACACACTGTCGATGTCGGTATACGAATTTTATCGACATGTCGACATTAAAAAACGGTGCCGACGACGGCACTATTCAGAATACGGTTTTTCACATTCTACCAGCTCACCGACATATGCCCAAAGTAATGGCAAAGCAGAAAACGCGGTGAAGATCGCTAAGCAGCTACTCAAGAAAGCGAAGAAGGACAATGGAGATATCTACTTAAGGGGTACTACACCTGCCCAATTTTGTGCCTATTTTTGCATTTTTCTCAAAATTATAGCACATTGGTGACAAAGTAAGATATGTATATTATAGGGGCAAGGACTACGACTATACTGCACTGAAAATTCAGCAACTCAAGGCAATCAGTTATTGATTTATTGATCAAATATTGGTTTTCCCTCATTTTTGAGTGTAACTCCACAACTGTTGTATGTGCTGAAATAAAATTTCCAGTGCAGTAGTTGTAGTCCTTGCCCCTAGAATATACATATCTTACTTGTCACAAATGCGCTATAATTTGTGAGAAAAATGCAAAAATAGGCACAAAATTGGGCAGGGGTGTAGTACCCCCTTAAGTCTACTAATTTGGAGGAATACTCCATCTGAAGGGCTAGAAAGCTCATCGCCCAGAGACTTTTTTGGTCGCCCGTACTAAAACAAACCTACCCACACGCAAAGAACTTTTGCAACCCAAAATAGTGGAGAATGTAGTAGACAAGAAAGCTAAGCAGAAAGCCAAGCAAGAACACTACTACAATAGAGGTAGCAAAGAATTAGCACCTTTTAAAGGTGAACCTCATTGAAAATAAAGTTATATATCAATGAAAAGCTTATGATGTCAGGATACTAAAATTATTTTTTCCGATTTTTTTGATGGCCAATAAAGCTGAAAAATTAAAAAAATTAATGAATTTTTGGTCTTTTTGAAGGCGCCCAAAAAGCACCCAAATCAATCGTCTATGACCTTGGGAATGCTCGTGACGTAAGCTCAGGGTTCGTGAGTCACGTGATCCTACTCGGAAACACGTAAACAAGACTTGCTTCCTGTACTTTGCAAGCTGCCCGGCAAGTCTGATTTTCACAATAAACATGATAAAGCTTGAAATTAGAGGAATCTTCAAGTTGCTGGTTCCTTCTATATATATTAGAAATAATAGAATTATTGTCAACACATAAATTTTCCGTAAATTTTTGACAAAATCAGTCATAACTGGCTAGGTATAACTGGGTAATTTGAATTTCGCGCTGGGATCAATCCCATGCGCAAATACTTGCTACTACCGAGTACCGTTCATGTCATGGACTGAATAAACATGATCGAATAACAAATTAAATACTTGTTTGTGACATTCCCTAGTCTTGATTCATTTTAAAATATATCTGATTAAAAAAAATATCGTCTTGCAGTAATCAAAAAATTAATAAAGAACCGCCGATCGTCAAATCCAGCCCATATGAAGGTTTTCATATTTAGCGCATTGCGGTAATACATTCTTTCCACACAATCACGATTGAAAGAAACAGATACTCGGGCAGATACTTTATGATAAAATAAATAGCCTACAATTAAGGCTTAGTAGACCGTTATTAAATGGAATTCTGAAATCTGAATAAAATTAAAATATTGTCACATGTGTCACGATTCTTTAATGATAGTACAATCAGTGTACGGTACTGAAAAAATTAAACATTCATGTTTTAAGGATTACCGAACACGATGCGTAAATTGCAGGGACGGATATGCACAAACACAGCGACTCGCTTCGGGGCTTCGTCCGCCGGCAGCACTTGCGTTGTGTGTTCCATATATCTGTGGTTTCATGGGGTGTTTCAGCAGATTTGATCAATCGTTCCCTTATATTTGGAACATTTACAGGAATAAATTTTGCTGATGAAGTAGCAATAAGTTGGAAATATCAGAATGTGAATATCAAATCGGTCATTTTGTCTGCAAGTACAGTACAGTCGCGGATACTGAACACTCGGCGTTGTGAGACTCAGTGAGCGCATCCCGTATGTATCTATATACAAGTTCGCCTATCAGACATGACCGGCTATGACCGGTTGTAAAGCTAAGAAATAATTAAAAATCCTGTACATGTACCTTATTCTATTCCTTCATTTTCTCATTGTGATAAGTTCATCTCAACTTGGTGTGACGATCTGAACTGGTAGCACTAGCAGTTATTTTGTGCAATCTGTTTTCATTCGGCGAATCTTCGCTCTTCGTGCTTTACTGTAATATTCCCTGTGCATATCGTGGATGGCTTGGCCTATCCCAAATCACCCCGGCCAGCACTTTTCCCATTTTAAATCCACACACTTTATTCAGGAACTTCATTCTTGATTTGATCATGATATTTCCTTCATGTAATTCTTATTTTATTGAAGATATTTTTCATGTAAAGTTGACAATGACTGAATTGGCCCGATGCATGCCACAGTAATACACGGACATTGTGTTTACAATCAAACCCGGAAGTAACTGTGTGTCCCTGGGCTGTCGTCTTCAACTAAAGCGCCCACTTTGAGCGATTTCGTTTTGTAATTTTGGGGGGGTGCCAATATCCAATCTTTGCATGGAGATTATGTCTAGCCTGGTACGCTATGCAAATAAAAAATATTCTTTTCTGCTTCCTGACATCATAAGCTTTCCATTGATATATAACTTTATTTTCAATGAGGTTCACCTTTAAAGCAGGTGATACAGTGAGAATCAGACCCACTACTGGAAATACTGAGTAGGAGAAAGCCAAAGTACAATCCCAAGTGAATATCAGGTCATACGAGGTCATCACAGAAGACAGTCGCGTATACCGCAGAAACCGCAAGCAACAGAAAAAAACGCAAGAATCATTCTGTAAAGCCCCAGAACCTGACTTCCCATTCAGCAACGCGCATGATTCGCTAGACAACGCGCAGAGTAACCCAGCTGAAATGCAAGCTAAACCTACAAAATGTACAGTGAAAATGAAACAACCATCAGAACCACTGAGGCGTAGTAGCAGAACGCATAGAGCACCTAAGCATCTAGAGGAGTATGTGTGCAACTAAAAAGGAGAGACAAGGACATTATAGACAATTAAAAGCACACTTGTTAGTTTGTTAAACTTTGTTTATTGTTAACTGTTGAACAGTTTATTGTTGCTAAAAAAAACAATTGGTCAAAAAATGACACAGGTCTAGAATTCACACTGGTTCATAATATCAAGTGCCATAATACCTTTTGTGTATTACACTCTTCCAGTATTATAATATTATGGTTTTGATACTGAGAACACAGGAGGATTCTCTTCTTTTCATTATGAAAGGAAAGGTGTAACGAGATGTTATAGTATATGGATTTATGTAATACCGCCCAGCCATATACCGCGATGTTACTTAGCTAATAAAGTACCGCCCATCCGGGCTTCTACAACATGGCCGATTTAGATAAAACCACGTTGACTTTATAGCCTGATTATTCTTATATATTATGCGACTCATAGCCTCCTGATTACTCTAATATGTTATGCATTAGAGCGGACATATTACAGTGATCCTAGCATCCTCTATTTTTAGTATTTATGTCATTTTTCATTAGATATCCACGAAAAAAACCTATTCCCAAAATTTCAGTTGATTCCGATTTTGCGTTCGCGAGTTATGCATTCATGATTATGTGTATTACACTGCTCCATAGACAATGCGTTGTAATTTCGTTAATCGTTCTGCACCAGAACGAAATTCAAATTTCACGATATCTTTGCTAAACTAATTAATCTGCAAGAAATATTTTGTACATAAACATTATGTAGCCCGAGGTTTCCAGTGATATAAAAATCTCAACTTTTTTTGAGAAAAGTGGGGGGATGAGGCTGTGGATCACAAAATGCCCTTTTAATACTTGGGCTTGGCCTATCATCAGTGCCGTACTATTACGCTGACTTTCGTATTCGGCGAGGAGGACTATTTTGACCTCCTGGTTTGTTTACAAACAGAGAGGTAGTCAAAAGACCGCTCCGCTTGTCCAAACACTCAAGTATCAGAAGGATGGTCCACAATAGCGTGATTCACGTAAGGCCAAATAAAAAAATAAACATGTTTCACGTCCCCTCCCGCTTCCTTTTTTGAGGTTTCTTCATTTATTTTTTTATTTTTTGAAATTCAGTTATAACTTTTCAAAAAACATGTCTAGGAAGTAGAGATGCTTTCTATAGCCTTGCTAATATACAGGAAACACTTTTGGAAGGTTTTGTGGTCATGAGAGGGGGCCTACCTCTCAGAACAACAAATAAAAAAGAGGCCTCCTCCTTTTTCCAGGCATTATTGTATGCGCTAAAACAGCTCTAATTATGGGTATTTACACCGATTTTGCAATAAAAAATAGAAAATAAAAAGCCCCCTCTTCCTCCTTTTTTTCAAAACCCCGGACGTGAAACGTGTTTTTTATTTTACTTGGGCCTTACTAACATGAATAGGGATTAAAAAGCTGTCACATAGACCCATGTGCTTCTATTGTCCAATTTGCCATCAAGATTTCATATGGAAACAGTTCAGACCCAGAACAGGATCATGTCAGAAATTAATATTTTGTTCTGGGTCTGATTATTCGAACTAGCATATCATGCCTATTCATGCCATAGTATATGTTTAATTTCAATACAAAAGTAACAAAATAACAGTACTTTTATTGTGTGTTTTAAGGTTTGCCTTTTGTACCTCAATACTGCAATGGTTGCCCAATTAAACATAACAAATATCACTAATTATCAACACCATTTACCTGCAAAATCAGACAATTTTAATGTCATTCCACCTGCATGAAGCTTCCTGATAACGAAGCGCATGCATGAGTTGTGCAGTGTTGACTGTTTTGATTATGGACTGGGAGTTGCATAGTCTATATCCCAGTCATCTTCGACGCCTTTGTCACTGCCCTAAATAAACGTTAGCGACGAAAGACCACAAGCAGGCTGGAACCAAGACTACCAACACCCAATCCATGACCCAATTAAGCGTTTGAGAAGTTAAAATAATTATGCATTAAATTTATAACTATCAATGTTAATTTCAACATACTAATGATATATATAGAATAAAAACACGGAATGAATATTATTTCAATATTTCCTTTTTATCCTGAAATTTTGAAAGGAATTAAAACGTTACAAAAATAAATATATTTTCATCAAAAAGTATTCATAGAAACACCGACAGAAAGAAGCTTATCAAAATATGGCGTCCGTGTACAAGATTCCAAATTTCGCTGTTTTGTGCTCATTTTTTTGAGCGTTATGGCGAGCGACTGAAGCTCCCAGACCTCACAATTCCCGAGCTACAAATTGCATTGGAGCACGAGGTTGTTGGTAAGAATATGCGAGTAAAAATATGGCTTGGAATTGTATTTTAGCTGCATACGATCATGTTACAATCTATTTTATTATCACATTTTTTTTTTCAATCATATTTTGCATGCAGTCCAAGTTTGTTGTTTAAGCTTACATGCTTAGCTTTAGCATGTTTCAGACTTCTCGTTAAGGCTTAAAAAATGTGCGTCCGTGTGGACGCAAGTTAGCCGACAAGGTTGCAAAAACTTGCGTCCAGACGGATAATCATGATTTAATCATTACCGTGATCGCGGGAAAGGCTGCGTCCCTGCGACGTGCCAGAACGCGAACAGCAATCCCTCGTTGGCTAAATGCTACACATACCAGGACCAGGTCTACACCTCATCAAATGTCGAATGTTCAAATAAAATAAAGGGGCATTTACGCTGTGATATTCCATCTCCAGTAGCTATGAAAATTGACAAAATGTTCTCATTTCACATAAAAGTTTTGGTCTGAAAATCAATGGTCAGAAACAGGTGCAAAATTTTTAGGAAATTTTCATACTTTCTGCACTTCTTAAAATTAAATTAACATGTTGTTGATGCTAAAACATATGCTGCCGCAATAATACAAAAAAAAGGTATCATTTTGATTTTGTCTTAAAATTGCTTTTATGCCTTCATTTTTGAAAATTGCAGGAGCTCTGTTTTAAATCACTCTCCTGAGTTTACTAAGGTGCTCAACAAGGAGCTCAATATTTCAATATCTGTATTAAAACATCTAGGGATCCAAGTAGCGAGGAGCTCAGTAAATCATACTCCTGAAAATGATGTTGTTAAAAGGAGAGCTGTGGAGCTCTTTTGCAATTGAGCTCCTCAAAAACGAAGGTCTGTGACGTTCATCGTTGTTAATTATAATGTAATATTTACTGATTTTTTAAACAGATTATTTATTAGGTTGTTGTGATGAATAATTAAAAATAAAAATTACCGGTACTGTACAAACAAGCAAGTAAATGCATCATTTTTTACCACGGCGATCAGTTTTACACAAAAGCTATTTTACTTGATGAAATCTATCACAGCATGGCAACTTCTTATCAACAGGGACAATTCAACAGATGGTTCCCTTGACTACCCTCTCTGAATTTTTTAAGGGGTACTACACCCTCGATATAATTTGTGTCTATTTTTTGCATTTTTCTCAAAACTAATAATTAGTGGTAACAAAAGTTATGTATACAGTCTGTAGGGGCAAGGAATCCAATTACTACACTGTAATTTCAGTGACCCAAGACAAGCGGTTTGTTATTTATGATCAGAAATAAGGTACCGCTAGGATGTACCTCGTTTCCTGTCATATATACTGAACCGCTTGTCTTGAGTCACTGAAATTTCAGTGTAGTAATTGGATTCCTTGCCCCAATAATACATAACTTTTGTTACCAGTGTGTAATTATTTTTGAGAAAAATGCAAAAATAGTCACAAATTTATCACATGGTGTGTAATACCCCTTAAATTTCACTCAAATGTTACACCTATAGCCATTAGAAAAACCCACAAGTTTTAGATCCCTAGCCCTTATCGGTTTCCTGTGGGGGCCGATCAAAAATTGGGGTGGGGGGCCTATTTTTACCATCAAATCTGACTTTTGAAATAAATGGAGGTTTTAATGGTGTCCAAATTTCAATTTCAAGAAAAAAAAGGCACTCTCTGTGAGCTACTGTGGTCGCAACTTTTGAGTTGAAGAAAGCCCTCTATAATATATGCAATGTGGACATTGCAAACAAAGTGTTAATTTCATCAACTGGATTTCTCCATCAAACCATTGTTAAAAGTAGTAGATTTGCATGCTCCAAAACTTACCGCATATTTTTTCATTACCGTATTTTGTCAAATAGTCGCCTCAAATAAACGCCCCACCACTTTTTTTCAACCAAGATGTTTCAAAAATGCAGATATTTCCATGCTATCTTGTGTAGTAAGCTTACCAAGTTGCGCACATGGTCGACAATAGCGTCAATAATTGGCGAAAATCTGGATCAGAAACCCGGAAGTGAGCCAGAAGTCAGTATTTCTAGTTCATAGTTTGTCATTTTAGCGTGTGTTTTTAGTTTACCTAATGATTTTAACGGGAATTATCGGGAAAAACCCTTGGGAAAATGTAACGCCCCCGGGGGCGTTTATTTGACGAAATACGGTATTTGCCAAAAAATTTCATAAATTCACTGGCCAGAAACATAAAAAATGGCTTTCAAAGTCAGCAAGTTTGAAGTTTGTAAAACAGTCTTAAAAACGTGAAAAATGAGTCTGCAATGATGTTGTTCACAACAAGCATGACAAGCGCAAGCCGTCGTCTTCAGCAAGGCACCGCCAGCAGGTGTATCCACGATGTCATTAGATCCTGAATTACTGTGGATACGTATGGCACTTGTTTCAATTTTTATATTTATTAAAAGGGCATTTCGTGATCCACAGCCTCATCCCCCCATTTTTCTCAAAAAAAGTTGAGATTTTTATATCACTGGAAACCTCTGGCTACATAATGTTTATGTACAAAATATTTCTTGCAGATTAATTTGTTCAGCTTTGATATCGTGAAATTTGAATTTAGTTGTGGTGCACCAGAACGAAATTACAACGCATTGTCTATGGAGCAGTGTAATACACATAATCATGCATAACTCGCGAACGCAAAATCGGAATCAACTGAAATTTTGGGAATAGGTTTTTTTCGTGGATATCTAATGAAAAATGACATAAATAGAGGATGCTAGGATCACAAAATACTCCTTTAACTAAGTAAGGTGTATATGTGGTCATGTGTCATATGGTGGGGCACATTTGCGTTACAAGCACTGATTTTGATCATTTGTCTTCTTTGTCACTAAAATTGATACATATATCTAATACTATACATCTCACACCAGCAAAACTATACATTTTTGGAAAGCTTATGTTCCAAGGAATCCAACTATGCAAAATTGAAGTTGGTATACAGGTTGCGTAAGAAAATATATAGGGTGATATCATGAAAAAATTAAATTTTACTAGTAAATTGATTATTTATTGCATTTGCTACTGATATGATTGACCAAAGTGGTGATACAGGGTGCGAAAATATACGTAACTTCATGCACAAAATGTTGATTACATTTTGGAAAATATTTTCTTTAGAGTGTATCCTACATTTATTTTAACTGCATATTTAGATACCTGGGGTAAAAAGCTTTCCAAAATGTATACTTTTCCTATCTTAGGGTGTATAATTCTCAAGATACAACAATTGAAAGCCAAAACGCATGTTGTGACTGAAAATTTTGGCATTTGTGTGTAAGTGAATAGGAAAAAAATGTGGTTCTTGTGACTTGCAGTTCTCAGTGAATACTTGTAAACACGATTAGATAAAATTAATAGCTGAATATGAATAATGAAAAAACAAGCTTTCATTTGAGGTATGATTTGCATGTACATGTATAGCACACAATTTGACAATGATACTTTAATTAAAATTCAAAAAGATATCATGTCTTCAAAGCATTTGCCATAGAGATTGTACATACTCCTCTACCACTTATCCTCTACCACTTATCCACCAGGTTTACCTTCGTTAACATTTTAATATTTTTCACTAATTAAACAAATTTGAATTCCAAATTGTGAAACATTTGAAAATTAGAATAATCAAGCTGTACAATGAGCCCAAACTTGATGCAATTGGACCAAGAATAGCTTTGTGACAACAAGTTAAATCAGAAAGGGGAGAGAAAAATGTAACGCCACCAGGTATTTTGTGGTCCCACCATAAGACATGACCAAGTACAAAATAAAACAATTGAAATATAAGTGCTCAAGGAATCCTTGTATTTTGTTTCCAATCATTTGTATACCCATGAAAAAACGTCAAAATAGTTAAGAAATCTTGTAGTTTTCACAAGAAAATTTTATTTTATGAAAGAATAGATATGAATGACTGAATGTTACATAAAATGTACTGTAACTTCATTTCTCAGAACGAAGTTTCAAAATTAAGCAAGTTGGTGACCAATTATCATGTCGGACGGAATCTAGCATGTCTGATGGAATTTGTCAATTTTTCCATTATTACATCTGTAATAAATAGAGGTCAATACTTTAAAAGTATACACAGCAAAAATGCATTAATACATGACTGAATCTTTATAATGTACAGGTAAAAAATATTGGATTTTGAGAATTTGCCAAAATAGTTAACATTTCATTTCGTCCGACATGATGCATTCCGTCCGACATGGCCCATTTTTGAGATGTTGCCCTTTCCATGACAATGATTGTTGAATAAAAATTGTTTGAGAAATTTAATTTATGAGTGTTCCTTTGCATGGACTGCCTTTTGAAAATCAGGTTAAGAGCTGTAAAATGCTCTTCTGGTTTCTTCAAGAAGAGCTGTTTGCACCTGTGACCATTAAATCGTAAAGAATTAAATGAGTTATTTAGGGGAGCTATTAATCACTCTTGCAAATGCAACTTAAAGGTCCGTAACCCGATCGACAGCATCATCCCCCCGGTTTTTTTTTCATTGTTGATGAGGTTTTGGTATCACATAATAGATACTATTTTTCTCATTACTATCCTGAAATTTGACGCTCCAAGTCGATGTATTTCGGAGAAATCATGAATCACAGCGGTTTTTACAGGTTACCAGTTTGTAAACAACATTTGGTAAATACTTTGGATTTCTGGGAGGGAATTATGAACGAAATATCAGTCACCGCAACAGCTACTTTGGATTCGCGTCATACACATTCTGTGAAAAAGCGAACCACACTAACTGCTGAGGAGACGGTGCGCCGTATATAGTTATGAAAATGGCAACAATTATCGTGGTGTGCTAAATAGCTCAATTGATTAGCGCGTTTGTTTTTTACTCCGAGAGGTACCGGTTCAAAACCCGTATCGGAAGGTTTTTTCCTCTCCATTTTACCCATTCTTTTTTTATTTTCATTTGAAATGTACATATTGCAAGGGGAAATATATTTTGTTTCCTTTTTTTCTGAAAGGTACTAAAAAAAAAAAAATTTCCGTTCAATACGGGCCGGGCATTGTACAGCATGTCAGCATTCGTCATTGCTCTGCCCAGAATGCAATTCACGATACCAAGGTATTGGATTGCAAATTTGGCTATTTATTCACATTTACGCTGAAAATGCTCTCGTTTTTTCACAAAGCAGTATAAAGGAGGCGATATTTGATATTATTATGTAATTTTAAAGACAATCCATATCCAAAACCAATAGGGTTACCCCCCTTTAAGAGGAGCTGTAGAAGAGCGATAGCTCTAGCTCCTCTCAAAAGGCAGTCCCTGCCTTTGCTTATTTGGCAGTGACTTTGTAAGATATTGTTGTAACTTTCGATACCGATTTGAATGTCAAAAGCCTGGGAACCCCATTTGTATCAATTCCGTCCGACGTGGTCACTTTTTCCCGTCCTCCACGAAGCCATCAAAGGTTTTTCAGACGATACTGACATAGCATGATAGCTATGTATCATATCCATACCCATGTAAGGGAGGACAGTTTTTATGGTCTACTGAGCTCAGCAATGCTTTGCTGTCTTCGATAGCGCATTGTATCGGAGAGGTACCTGGCTTTTATCAAAGCCCAAACCCATTAAAGCCTGTAGCAAACTCATTTAGGCTCCGCTCAATTGACAACTCTGCTCCGATACAACGCATTGACCGAAATATCGATTGAATCAATTTTACGACCATGCTTGAATTAACAACCCCTTGAAACCTAATTACAGCACTTTATGCAAACATAAACTTACACACATTATTTACTTTCTATTGACCGCAGAAACGACCCGAGACATGCGTATTTAATGACCACTTGAGTAGTTGATGAGTGGGTCGTTATGTACTTACTGAACACAAAGGAAATTGATTTTGGTTTTACCATCGACCGTGTTTATAATCCTGCTGCTCTGCTGAACGCTCCGATAGATATCAGCAAACTCGTATACTGTTCGCTTGTTCCTATCGAACGCTCTAGCGTACATGAACCATTATCGAAGACAGCAAAGCATTGCTGAGCTAAGTAGACCATAAAAACTGTCCTCCCTAAAATAAAACCAGTCTAGTACGTCAGTCTTCTGGAACAAAAATGACAGCCATATTTGCTATCAAATTCCATGCGAAATGATTACGACAATTTTGAAGCAGGCCCAATTTGTGTTCACAGACTGTGTGGAATGGAGGCAAGAAACTCTCAAGGCGATTTCTCAAAATCTCTTTAAATTTCACAGTAACCACTCATTTTATCTGAATTTTTGTTTTTTTAGTGGTTCCGGAACTGAGGCAGATTATTTTCCAGTTGTTGCAGAGAATTGTCAAAAGCATCAACAAGGAGAAATGGGAACGCAAACTTGTACAGGTAAATACATTTCTGCCCAAAATGGGCTATTCCAGTTGAAATCCATACACCCCTTATCACACAAGTACATTTAAAATGGGATTACCTGAATGGGTGACACCATTTAAAATCTATTCTGCTGCCTCAGTGGTCAACCGTCATGTCATATCGTCCATAGGGGGTGATGGAATTTCACCCAATTTTGTTACCTCAAAAGTCAAATACTCTTGGGTGAAAGGGTATTTGACTCTTGGGTACCGGTACCTAATATTTCCAAGAAAAAATCATTAACTGTCAAGAGTCAAGATTCTTATACATGTCATGGGTTTTACACTATTTTGCTCTAGATATTATAATGTTTAAATATTTGTCCATTTTTTGATTATTGAAATAAAGTTGGAAGAAGTTGGAAGAAGTTGAAGTTGATATTTTCTTCCCATTTCCCATCAAAATGTAGTCAATTCAAGTGCTCTATTTAGGTGAACCCTTGAGGCCCAAAGCTAGAAAAAATCACTGCTGATCCACCGTTACGCTACATGAAATTTTGATGAACTCCCGATCAATACTTGAGCTTCAACCTATGTCATCACCTGTTGTTGATTTACGAGTCTAGAGTCTTACAAAGTGTCTCAAAATGTGGACCAGTGTAACATAAACATTTTACAATTCTGTGGCCCCATGCATGAACCTGATGGCATAGGTGGTGTGAATTGTTTATCTTGTTTATGTTTATCTAAAAGGAACTGCAAAGCAGTCTATTAATGTGTTTGGATTTGTTTTTCTTACAGTTGATTGGGGACCACTATTCCGAAATGGATGCATGGGAGATAGAGAGAGTTGGCTTTGTCAAATGCAGACTGGAGACTAAGATAGATGTCCTCAAGGTAAATGTTGATGTTTATTGAAAAGCCTGCCTCTTCCAAATACAACATTGGAAACTCTTGAACTGTCCAGAATGTATAACGGTAGTTTTTGACTTTTTATGGTAATTAGTCTACAAATTATTTGTCTAGTGCTTATATTAAAATCATGAAATGTCAAAAATGTGATTTGTTCCTGGGTCACATTTGTGACACGATCAAGGGGAATGAGTCGGATGTCACTAATATTGATTTTGAGATATTAGCAAAGAAAGTGTTAAAATTCTTTTGTTTTATATTGTTTTCAGCGATTGATAAATTGACGTAACTTTGTAAAGAAAAGTCGTATCAACATGGGGTTTTCAGTTTCTGAAAGCTCTAAATGTTCTCTTTAGAACCCTCATTTTCGACCAGGGTCGACATGTGACTCATTCCCCTTGATCATGTCACATACTGTATATCCATATCAAAAGAATGCACTTGTCGGCTGCCTTTTTCAGGGAAGTTTTCAGGCTTTTGCCTGATGAATTCAGGCTTTTTTGTTGTCCAGATTTGCGCAATTTCTTTTATTTCCAGCCTGTTTTAGGGCCATTCTGGTCATTTCCGTGCTGTTTTTCAGGCTTTTGGTCAAAAGTGGACTTTCATCCCTGCTTTTTACATAAATAGCTAGGAATAAATACCAGACTACATGTACTAAATCTCAAGTGGAGGTCACTTGAAATCATCCCTAGGTCACATGGTTAATAGGAATGTATTCCTAAACCATGTGACTTGGGATGATTGATGATTTGAATTGATCTCCACTTGAGGTGAATCTGGTATTTATAATAATAATAATAATAATTTATTCCTAGTCATTATGTAAAAAGAGACCCATGTAGCAGCCAACAAATGCATTCTTTTGATATGGATGTACACATGTGTGCTGTTAAGGTGGTAATACACCCCCTGATTTTTAGCTTTTAAATAGAGTGACAAAATGGCTTTTTTCACATGTTTTTTTCAATATTTCGAAAAAAGAGACAAATTTAAAAAAAAATTTAAAAAAACCTTCCCTAAGTTCATGTCTCTTCTTCATGAAAAGCTAACTGATTTTTTTTTTTTTTACTCCGAACGGATTTTTTTCTAAGTTGTCACAAAAAATTGGGGTAAAAAAGTGAATTTTTGTGATTTTTTCAAAAACTCAAAGATTTTTGAACAAATCTGACGTCACCTTGGGATTCCTTGACTCATTTTCTTTCCAAAAATGTACAGTTTATACTTTGGACATACAATTCAGAAATAATGATGCTCGAAAAGGTCCATGTTCTCTCCCATTACTCTGGCCTTAATTCATTTTTGTAAACGTTTTTATGATCCAAAATATTATTAACAACTTTTTGACAAATTTTGTCTTTAAGACAGGAAAAAAAAAAGAAATATTCTTAAAAAATGCAGTGATTACAGTGCACTACACATCTATAGGCAGTAGGCACAACACCTAGACATTGATGGGTGTGGATAATGTGCGAGTTCGAGTTGCGAGATGCGAGTTGAAATCTGCGAGGTGCGAGTTGAAATTTGCGAGTTGTCAAAGGAAGTTTTGAGTTGGTACCCGACATTGATCCACAAGCCTCAGCACACTTTACAGTGTTAGCTAGGATGGTGTACCATACTCAGAATTTTACCATTTTTTCTTATGACTTTGAATTTTACCGTATAATGACCGATATTGTTACTTACGTTTCTCTTGTCACCAGTATCTCTGCGAATGTCAATTTGATAACAATGTCAAATTCAAAAGTAAGGTCAACGATGAAGAAGACCCTGAACAGATGAGAGTGAAGCCTATTGGCAGGGACAAGACGGGACTTGTCTATTGGTTTCAAAAGGTATATTATATCACTGATATTCATTTTATTGGTTGATGGGCATTCAATGTTTTTATGCTTGCTAGTTTTTGCCATCCAATCGACACTTACCGTATTTCGTCAAATAGTCGCCCCCCCCCCCAAATAAACGCCCCACCACTTTTTTCAACCAAGATGTATCAAAAATGCTGATACAGTAAAACCTCATTATAACGAAATCTGATACAAGAAAAACCCTGTTATAAAGAAGTATTTTTCCAGAACCAAGATACAAAATTCTTTTGTTATTCATTGTTTTTACAACCCTGATATAACGGAATTTGGATATAAAGAACTAATTTCTCTGTCCCTGACAACTTCGTTATAATGAGTTTCCACTGTATTTCCATGCTATCTTGTGTAATAAGCTTACCAAGTTGCGCACATGGTCGATAATAGCGTCAATAATTAGCGAAAATCTGGATCAGAAACCCGGAAGTGAGCCAGAAGTCAGTGTTTCTAGTTCATAGTTCGTCATTTTAGCGTGTGTTTTTAGTTTACCTAATGATTTTAACAGGAATTATCGTTCTAAAATTGACCTTGAATAAATGCCCCCCCTTGGGAAAATGTAACGCCCCCGGTTGACGAAATACGGTATGCAGTGCATTGTGCATTATTATTGTTGCTTTTCTGTATAAACCTGCCATGTTTTGATAAATGCGTAACAAAAATTAAAAATCTTAAATAAAAAGTTATAGACTTTTTATGAGTGATATAAAACAATAGTCTTAGATTTTTGTATTGTGAGAAAATACTCACTTGGTGAAAGCTGATGGCTTGTGAAATGGAACAGTCCATCTTTCACCTTGCAATTCATGACAGAAACAAACTCACAGATTTTATAAATGGATTTGCCAAAAAAGGCGTACCACTGGGAATTCCACTTGCCCATGTCGGTACTGTCAAGCTAATTGTGTTGACATCTTGATAAATGTTATTGGTAACCCCAATTACCCTATCTGCTGCCCCAGTTCCCTAAATTGACAACTTGATAAATGATACTAATGCTAACCCCAGTGACCCTACAAACTGGATAGAGGCTATTTGGAGAATGATCTACTCACCATAATACAGGTAAATATTGGAAACAGATGTCTAGGCTCATTTCCTTTGCAAAGTTTAATAACCTGTATTTATCAGTATGCAAAGAAAATTAACCCACTTGTTTCTGGGGAATATTTTGCATGCATGAATACACAGGGCAAGCAAAGTTGGCTAAATAGTTCACATAGACTAGTGCAGCCAAGAGGGGCCACTGAACTGTGCATGCCCAATTTGAGTTGAACTTGAAAACTAAAAATATTTGTCATACTACATATTTGTTATTCATTAATTTGCCATTTTACAAATCATTCATAAATTCGTCATTAAAAAATGAATATTTTATAAGTCATGAAAATATTTGTAATGATGAAACTTAATTTAAAATGCTATAAATTGTTTCCTTAACATCCAAAGCACATTTTCTACATTTTTTTAATTTGTCAAATTCATAGACCCTTTTTTGACAAATTAATCTTTTCAGTGTACGTGCACATGTTATGTCACTTTGAACAATTAAGTGTTCTCAGAAAAGTGTATGCAGATCAGAACTACCAAGCAGCAATTATATCACATTCACACAGGCTTTTTATGTGATATAAGTCTATTAATAATAATCAGTGAAGTTTAGGCCTACTACTTTCTTTGAGGATGGCATTAAATTAATTAATCCCTGCTGCCATAATGTAATTTTTTTTACATCTACACCAGGCACAAAAAGAAACTCATCAGTTATATTCATCCTTGCTGTTCAATAACTTGATAATTTTGGATTATTCTTAAATATACATTTTGTTAATTTGACTTTTCTTTCTCATTTGACACCCTGTTCGTGAACATTGAGCAATAATTGACCAAGATATGCGCCTCCAAACTCTCAAACCCCAAAATGAAATGTTGCAATTTTAACGATTCAATTGTGGCTGTTACACTGTGTGCTTTATTGATTGGCCCGTGGTGCTTGTGTGCAATATACAACGATAGCGTTCCCATTAAGCTACTTGCAGTTCCGCCATTATGCACTATGTGTGGGAGAGCCTCGAACTGGCAGCATACATGAATGGGAATTGAACTAGTCATAACGTTCTGTGTAAGGTTACATAATTCTTCCTTTCATGTATGGTGCCAGTTCGAGGCTCTCCCCGCACATAGTGCATAATGGCGGAACCGTGCAAGTAGCGAATTGAAAATCGTTGAAAATGCAACTTTTGATTTTGGGATTTGAGGCTTTGGAGGCGCATATCTTGGTCAATTCTTGTTCGTTTTTCACTAACAGGGTGTCAAATGAGAAAGCAAAGTCCAATTAACAAAATGTATATTTCAGAATAATCCAAAATTATCAAGTTATTGAACAGCAAGGATGAATATAACTGACGAGTTTCTTTTTGTGCCTGGTGTATATCTTCAATTTTATTCACACTATGCAAAATGCTTCCTGACCCTCAACCCCATGTCAAACTTGGTGTGGGTGTGGGGGTCATTTGAGCCTCAAAACCATGTCTATTTTCAAATTTATATGTGATTGAGAAAAATAAGCTGCAATGAAGTCTTAGGGGTGGTGCAATAATTATATGTACCCCCAGGGTGATGAATTATAGGGGGGTAAAGATTTTTTGGCAGGCCAAAAGCGGGGGAAGCATTTTTGGCAGATCGAAAAGTCGGAGTCAAGCGATTTTTGGCAGGTCGAAAGGGGGGTGGGTCAAGCAATTTTTGGGCACCGTTTCTATATTACGCCCTAAAAAGGTGTAGGAAAACATTAGGAACACGTTCAAACATGCAACATTTCCTGCTCGCTGCGGTCGCTTAAATAAGATAAGACAAAGGTTTTAAATTGGGGTTCCCAAAAATCTTAGTGTGTAGGACTAGGGGGGCAAAGAATTGTTGGCACATCAAAAGGGGGAAAAGGGTTTTTGGCACGTCAAGGGGGGGGGGGGGCAAAACATTTTGGCACGCCTAAAGGGTGGGGCAAGCAAGTTTAGGCAGACCACTTTAATTATTATTGCACAGCCCCTTAGTAATGCTGATTGGTACAAACAATTCTTTTATTATTACGTTTAACTGCTCAAGGAACCATGCAAATCCATTCAATATGACTCCATTATACTTATAGGAGGAGTGCTAGGAACATCCCTATGAAACTACTTTCCTGTATTGTACAAATATATTGTAGGCTGTTGGGGCAAAAATTGATCTTCTTGAGAATATTTCAAAATTGTTACATATAATGGTTTCCCTGTGTTCTTTGTCATCAATCCACCTGAAAAAATATTCTATTAAATTAAGGGCGTACTACACCCATATATTGGTTTGATTGGTCTAAATAAATATTTTTTCATTTATAGCTAGGCGATATATGCACGGATCATGTGAAATAAAAAAAATATGAAAAAAGAAGAATAAAAGTGCTTTTAAACAATTGTAGTAAGTCATTTTAGCCCTATATATATTTTGTTTACTGTATCCTAGTTACTCAGATGCTTGTTTCATAACATACCATGATTTATTCTATTCAGCATGTTCAAGTAGGGTACATGAATAGAATACATTAAATCCTTTGTTATACTCTCTATAGAAAATCTAGTGGTGCATGCAAAATATATAAACACTTACACAATGGATGTATAGTCATTAGTCAATAATATTATAATGTGTTGTTAGGAGAAGAAAAGGCTATTAGGTCACCGTATGTCAGGTTATAGTTCAATTGGTTCAGGTCAAATTTAAGCATCAATTTTGAATACACATGTGAGAGTTTGTGATATCATAATGAGGAATAATTTTGATATTCTGTCTTTAACTGGATATATATCGAGAAGTGCAAGGTGGATATACTAATATACCTTGGGATGTAAATGGTGAGTACAATTAAAAATGCCTAGTTAAGATGGATTTCACAAATAAATATAAAATAGTTACCAAAATCACAAAAGCTAAGCTTACGGAAAACTACCCAATATGGTGGTATAGGTGACAAGAAATACAATTTTTTTCAACATTGCTTTAGTATGGTTGTGGTAACCTGTTACCTGTGGCTTAATTAAGTTTCAGTGAAATAATGTCGCAAGTTAAAAATACAAAATATAGCTCAACATTGAAAATAGAAGCATTTTAACCAGTTTCTTTTTTTTTTTTTTTTTAGCACCAAGTTCATGAAGTCATAAAAGAAATCAGGAACCACTTATTCCCATTTTACATATCAACTTTATTTCCCTAACGTGTTAGCAACACATATCCAAAATTTTAACGAAATCCGTTGATAGTAAGCTTTCCAAAATGAAGTGAATTTAAATCATCAGTGATGTACCACCTTTTGGCTTCTACTTTTAAAAGCATGTAAGCTACGTTGATACCGATGCCACCAATAAAACGAGAAGATTTGCCCTTCATTTTGCATACCACTTTGTCCAATTTTTTTTTTTTATTTCTTCACAAAATGCATAAAAATACAAAAAATAATCAATGGGTGTAGTACCCCCTTAAGGTCTGAAATACACAGTATGCCTACACATAAATTGTATTTGGGGGGGGGGGGGATAGGTGTTTACTATCTATGGTGTAATTTCTCCAAACAATAGTTCATACAGGATGTTGGTACATACCCTAGGGATACATATTGGCAGATACAGAATACCAATGGCACACTCTGTACTATATTTAAAATCTATGGTACTATATAGGTATGTACCTATTTCAAAATCAGATTTTTTAGGCCTATACTCCGGTAGGAATAGGCTCCTACCCATTTTTAAGTGTAAGAAGAATAGAGAATTTAACTTCTTTGCAGTTCAGGGAATCAGGTTATGCTTTTTAATTTGCCACATAGTGGATTGACAATAGACATATTTATAACTGTCAAAATAGAAATAAATGGATTATACAGTGGAAACTCACTATAAGTTGTCAGGGACAGAGAAGGGGGGGGGCAAAACATTTTGGCACGCCCAAAGGGGTGGGGCAAGCAAGTTTAGGCAGACCACTTTAATTATTATTGCACAGCCCCTTAGTAATGCTGATTGGTACAAACAATTCTTTTATTATTACGTTTAACTGCTCAAGGAACCATGCAAATCCATTCAATATGACTCCATTATACTTATAGGAGGAGTGCTAGGAACATCCCTATGAAACTACTTTCCTGTATTGTACAAATATATTGTAGGCTGTTGGGGCAAAAATTGATCTTCTTGAGAATATTTCAAAATTGTTACATATAATGGTTTCCCTGTGTTCTTTGTCATCAATCCACCTGAAAAAATATTCTATTAAATTAAGGGCGTACTACACCCATATATTGGTTTGATTGGTCTAAATAAATATTTTTTCATTTATAGCTAGGCGATATATGCACGGATCATGTGAAATAAAAAAAAATATGAAAAAAAGAAGAATAAAAGTGCTTTTAAACAATTGTAGTAAGTCATTTTAGCCCTATATATATTTTGTTTACTGTATCCTAGTTACTCAGATGCTTGTTTCATAACATACCATGATTTATTCTATTCAGCATGTTCAAGTAGGGTACATGAATAGAATACATTAAATCCTTTGTTATACTCTCTATAGAAAATCTAGTGGTGCATGCAAAATATATAAACACTTACACAATGGATGTATAGTCATTAGTCAATAATATTATAATGTGTTGTTAGGAGAAGAAAAGGCTATTAGGTCACCGTATGTCAGGTTATAGTTCAATTGGTTCAGGTCAAATTTAAGCATCAATTTTGAATACACATGTGAGAGTTTGTGATATCATAATGAGGAATAATTTTGATATTCTGTCTTTAACTGGATATATATCGAGAAGTGCAAGGTGGATATACTAATATACCTTGGGATGTAAATGGTGAGTACAATTAAAAATGCCTAGTTGAGATGGATTTCACAAATAAATATAAAATAGTTACCAAAATCACAAAAGCTAAGCTTACGGAAAACTACCCAATATGGTGGTATAGGTGACAAGAAATACAATTTTTTCAACATTGCTTTAGTATGGTTGTGGTAACCTGTTACCTGTGGCTTAATTAAGTTTCAGTGAAATAATGTCGCAAGTTAAAAATACAAAATATAGCTCAACATTGAAAATAGAAGCATTTTAACCAGTTTCTTTTTTGATAGTTGTGGAGCACCAAGTTCATGAAGTCATAAAAGAAATCAGGAACCACTTATTCCCATTTTACATATCAACTTTATTTCCCTAACGTGTTAGCAACACATATCCAAAATTTTAACGAAATCCGTTGATAGTAAGCTTTCCAAAATGAAGTGAATTTAAATCATCAGTGATGTACCACCTTTTGGCTTCTACTTTTAAAAGCATGTAAGCTACGTTGATACCGATGCCACCAATAAAACGAGAAGATTTGCCCCTTCATTTTGCATACCACTTTGTCCAATTTTTTTTTGTAATTTCTTCACAAAATGCATAAAAATACAAAAAAAAATCAATGGGTGTAGTACCCCCTTAAGGTCTGAAATACACAGTATGCCTACACATAAATTGTATTTTGGGGGGGGGGGGATAGGTGTTTACTATCTATGGTGTAATTTCTCCAAACAATAGTTCATACAGGATGTTGGTACATACCCTAGGGATACATATTGGCAGATACAGAATACCAATGGCACACTCTGTACTATATTTAAAATCTATGGTACTATATAGGTATGTACCTATTTCAAAATCACATTTTTTAGGCCTATACTCCGGTAGGAATAGGCTCCTACCCATTTTTAAGTGTAAGAAGAATAGAGAATTTAACTTCTTTGCAGTTCAGGGAATCAGGTTATGCTTTTTAATTTGCCACATAGTGGATTGACAATAGACATATTTATAACTGTCAAAATAGAAATAAATGGATTATACAGTGGAAACTCACTATAAGTTGTCAGGGACAGAGAAATTAGTTCTTTATATCCAAATTTCATTATATCTGGGTTGTAAAAACAATAAATAACAAAAGAATTTTGTATCTTGGTTCTGGAAAAATACTTCTTTAAAACAGCCTGTTTTTCTTGTATCGGATTTCGTTATAATGAGGTTTTACTGTACATCTTGATCTTAACAACATAATTCAGTCAAATAATGCAGTTTCAAATAATATTATTTCGGTGACATCTTTTAAAATAATTGGTCTGTGCAAAGTTTACACAAAATTTAACAAGTGAAAAGATAACCAAGGCAATGCATGTACAGGAACAGTTGAACCACAAACCCTAGAAAGAATTGCATTCTGTATAGTAGAGGGCAAAAAGGTTATTCAAAATTGGTCCAACGCCATACCCCTAATGGGCCGTAAATAGATTTCACATCTTGCATAAAGCTGCGATCACATAGAAGTATACTATTCGGGTATACGGTGCACGTTTTACAGGTGCACGCGTATATAGTTAAATCGAGCAAGGCAATTTCATAGTACCGGGTCACATAAGGCTACGATCGCATAGAAGTATACTATTCGGGTATACGATGCACGTTTTGCAGGTGCACGCGTATAGATTAAATCGAGCAAGGTAATTTCATAGTACCGGGTCACATAAGAGCTATTCGAAAAGGCCGTATACCTGCGTATAGTATAGTATAGTGGGAATCGCGCATGTTCGATTTTAGTGCAGCGTATACCGTCCAAATTTTAAAAACCTAAACCATATGTGGGCAAATTCATTTTTTTAATAGATGCGCTATCTAATTCTGCACATTATGACACCTCATTGAATGCAATGTGACCTCAAGAAGTAAAGTTACAAGCATTTGATAAGACGAAGAAAATGGGTAAACTGACAACTCGCTATTCGCTGTAAGAAATACGCTCATTCGATCAGGCTGAGTTCACATAGTATACTCCTATATGAACTCAGCCTGAATGAATGAGTGTATTTCGTATAGCGAATACCGTATACCGTATACTTCTATGTGAACTCAGCCTAAAGGGCACAGGTCTATCACAGATGATCGATCTTGGTATTAAGGTAATTGACATTTGACAGGTATCAATTCCCATGGTGAGCCCTGTTAGCTTCTGTTACCTTGGTAACCATTCAGGAATCTAAATTTTGTATTTCTAAAATCTGTGAGTATGTACTTGGCATGTATATATTATATTAACAGTCATTTGAACAAATTTATTTGAATTAATAATCCTTCTAAGTAAGTGCATTTGTATCACTTACTTTGTGGGACGTTTCATCTGAATGAAACACCTCATGAATGTTGTTGACCATGATTGATGACCTAACCCCGATTTCAAGACCCACTGGTGGTGCATTTAAGTTCAAATGTAACAAATCATTTAGTTCAAATGTTGTTTTTTTTGTTGCTTTTATTATTATTTAGGATCAAGACACTAATCTACGGGTTTACAGAGAAGAACAAGATGATGAAGATGGGGAAACTTGGGAAATGGTGTCCACGTAAGTACAACTTTTTAAACATTTTCAGTTTATTTATTTATTTATTTATTTATTTATTTCTTATTTAACCTGGGGTGACCAATCAATGCACTGGCACTGTTCTCCCTTGGTTCCCAGTTAAGTTACATTTGTAGCTCAATTGATGTGGAAAGGCACTCATTTGGGGTTTTTTTTAAATGCCATTTCATAGGTAAACCGTGGAGACTGAAATTCTCTGTTTTGTAAATGTTAAATTCTGTGTTGTTTTCCATTTTCTAAAAATAACCATAAAAATTACCCACTCTAGGGAAATTCAAAATGTCAAAAATGTTTCTATCTGGAAACACTGAATCCAACATGGCACTGCATGTTAATGACAAATGAAACTGCAACTATCAGTACGACGGCAACTTCATCTACTTCCGGTTTATTTTACCGTACGTGACCTTTGAATGACGTCATATTTTATTTTTTTTTTTAATTTAAAGGGCCCGTATTTTCGTGCGAAGCGCCGCACCAAAACATTGGCTATTTTACCATGAAAGAATTTGATTTATTCAAATTCACATATTTTTTTAAAGAGATAAACATATGATTAGAAGTTCCATTATACTGAAACAAATCAAATGTTTTCACTTGATGGAGAAAAAAAGGTTTAATCTCCGTAAAAATTTGAAAATTCTGACTACGCATTCACCGACGCGTTTTACAAAATCCTTCAAAACACCTTTTTTCTGAGCTCGCCGCCGTTGATATTTTCCCATGTGTTAGACGCTTCCTAAATGAAATTTGTATCCCAAACCTTATACAAATTGGTTGTTTTATACGGCAAATTCACACCCTAAGTTTGTTGTTTTTTCTGAGCTGTGCGTAATGCGTATACGCACAATCAGCCATGATCAATAATATTACCTTCAATTATTAAAAACAATTAAATATATTGCCTTTCTTTTATGAATTTGAATTCGTTAACATAAAATGCTTGTAATTATATATTTTTCAAATCACTGACGATAATCGGCGTATTTTCTATTTCAAATCAAAGTTGGAATTAATAATCTTTATGACTGACGGAAATTCCCGGCCTGGTTGGTCATTGAGCTCGCCAGGCCCAGACCAGAGCTGCCCAGGACACGGCCACGGGTGTTGTCTTACTGTGCTGGCGGCGGTCGCTGCTGGTCTGGTTCTTTACCTGCCCGTATAACATGTATAATAAGCTTAGGCCTATTTGATATTAAGATATTGAGATCCAAAGCTAAGCTCGGACACGATCTGGGCTGATGCCTCTCTGCACAGTCTGTGGCATGTGAATGATCATCACTCGATAAGCTTACTGAAAATTCATGAACTGAAACTGCATGGTGTGATAATTTAAATTTTCTTTTCGTGTATTGGGCACTTGTAGACTAGGAGCCCAGACAATTTATTCAGCTCAGAAGAGACAAAAGGTTTGATGGTCTGATTATGTTAGTATAGGCCCAAGATTCAATATTCCATATTGCTGCCGGGTCACAGCCTGTACGTTCAGCCTGGGGGTCACAAAATAGGGGGCCAAAAATGCATTTATTCAGCTCAAGAGAGACATGGACAAAACTTGTTGGATATCACTCCCAGGAGGATACTTTTCATGCCTATAGCAATGACAGCAACTTTGGCCTGTCACGGGGCCCAGACAGTAGCCCCAAAGGGCCCGCCCATATGGTGTTATTCAGCTGAAGAGAGACAAGGATGAATCTTTTTGCTTTGGAACTATTACACATTGGGGTGCACAAAAATACCAATGACAGCAATTTTTTCCTGTAGGGGGGCCCAGACAGTAGCCTCAAAGGGCCCAATGTCTCATAACTGATTTATTCAGCTGAAGAGAGACATGGATGAATCTTTTTGCATTGGAACTATTACCCATTGGGGTTTACAAAAATACCAATGACAGCAACATTTTCCTGTACGGGGCCCAGACAGTAGCCTGAAAGGGCCCGATGCCCCATAACAGGTTATTCAGCTGAAGGAAGACATGTGTAAATCTTTTAGCATTGGAACTATTACACATTGGGTTGCACAAAAATACCAATGACAGCAACTTTTTTCCTGTACTGGGGCCCAGACAGTAGCTTCAAAGGGCCCGATGCCCCATAACTGGTTATTCAGCTGAAGAGACATGTGGATGAATTTTTCTGAATTGGAACTATTACCCATTGTGGATTACAAAAATACAAAGGACTGCAACTTTTTCCTGTACGGGGCCCAGGCAGTAGCCTCAATGGGCCCAATATCCCATAACTTGTTATTCAGCTGAGGAGACATGTGGGTGGATTTTGAATTGGAACTATTACCCATTGGGGTTTGCAAAAATACAAATGCCAGCAACTTTTTTCCTGTCACGGGAGCCCACACAGTAGCCTCAAAGGGCCTGATATCCCATACATTTTAGCACCCGTCTGGTAAGTTCAGAGTTTATATATACCAGTGCTGCAGAATGGGCGTCAAGTCTACACTACATCAAAAGTCAGAGCTGAAACATTTTGCCAGACCTTTGCCGCTAAATGTTAGCTTAAAAGAACAGAAAAATCTGCTCCTGAAGTGAATTTTAGCATTCTTTTTATTTATTTATTTATTTATTTATTTATTTATTTATAACATTTGGCACAAGGCCAGGCAGATCCAATATTGATTACACAATAAATTGAAGGATTGCCCTTACATTAAAATCAAAACATTACTAGAAAATACATAATCAATACAGAATAAAGTAAAAACAAAAAATAAATTATGTGAACTGGAAGAAGCATTGACAATAGCCTCAGGGAGATAATTCCAGATGGAGGAGGCAAACGGACAAAATGATCTCTGGGACAATGAAAGCCGGCGGAAAGGAACTTGAACAGCGGGGAATTGAGGTTTCTTAGACCGGGTCTGGGATGAGGCTGGAAAGGGTCGGAGAGGAACAAAGATTGGCAAAGATTTTAAATAAGTGACACAGAGAAGCAACATCACGACGCTTACTAAGAAGAGGTAGGTCGGAATCCAAGAGAAGGTCCTCATGGGAGTAGAATCAAGACGGTTGGTAAGGGTTATGTTCAGAGGATGCCAAGTAGTACAGCCATACTCCAGAATGGGGCGAACCAAGGCCAAGTACAAAGAACGACGGATGCTGAAGGGGGCTGATTGGAAAGATCTATGGATGAAGCCGATGATTTTGCGAGCCTTTTTGCATATGTGATCGATGTGAAGATTCCAAGAAAGCTTGTCAGACAGCCAGACACCGAGAAATTTGACGGATGGTGACCTTGAGACATCAAACGTAAGGCAATGGCAATATCAAGAAAGAGAAATCTAGCCAAGATATATATTCTGTTTGGTACCACCAAACTGGCTGAGAAGGAGGAGCTGGAGATCCCGGGACTCACAGTCGACAGCAAGCTGACCTGGACAAAGCATATTTCTAACGTCTCATACAGAGCAAGACAGGAGTTGGGCGCTCTGAAGAGAGTTGCAAATAAACTTGATGTCAGAGACAGAGCAACTGTTTACAAGGCTAAAGTTTGCATTGTGATGGAATACCGTATACCTCACTGTCTAAGATGAGGGCCAGCACACCCACTCTAGGATTACTAGACTCTATCCAGAGTTCTTGAATGTGTCACTCCTCATGGGCTATTGTTCACTTTAGTATTTAAAAAGCAGTAAAAATGTTTTTCAGCCAAAAAGACACACAGATCTTTTGAATTGGAACTCTTGCATATTGGGGTTTACAAAAATACCAATGACAGCAACTTTGTTCCTATACCATGATACGAGGGCCCAAAAAGTACCCTCAAAGGGCTCGATGTCCCATAACTGGTCAATCAGCCAAATGTAATGTGCATGTTAAAATGCAGTGGGGACACCATGAAGGAAGAAAGTGTTAATTTTTAAATGCTCTCTTTTTCCAAACAAAATTGGTTTAACATGAGGGAATAAAGTCGCATTGTGCCGAATGAGGCTTTAAAATTGGCTACTGAAGAAGCTATCAATTGCTGATATTGATATCGATGAAGTAGTACCTTTCTCCTGCTGATATTGGTATTGATGAAGTAGCTATTTTTACTACTGGTGATATCAGTATTGATTAAGTAATTACCTACTTCTGATATTGGTTTTGATGAAGTAGCTATATCTACTGTTGATATTGGTATTAATGAAGTATAATAGCTGTCTACTGCTGACATTGGTATTGATGAAGTAGTTATCTATTGTTGATACTGGTGATACTATCTTATGCTAGCTGAATAAACCAGTTATGGGACATCGGGCCTTTTGAGGCTACTGTCGTGGCACCCTATACAGGAAAAAGTTGTTGCCATTGATTAGTATTATTTTGTAGACCCCAATATGCAATAGTTCCAATTCAAAAAGATCCATCCATGTGTTTATTTGGCTGAATAACCAGTTATGGGATATCTGGCCCATTGAGGCTACTGTCTGGGCCCCATTACAGGAAAAAGTTGATATCCTTAGTATTTTTGTAGACCCCAATGTGCAATAGTTCCAATTCAACAAGATCCATCCATATGTCCTTCAGCTGAATAACCAGTTATGGGATATCTGGCCCATTGAGGCTACTGTCTGGGCCCCCGCACAGGAAAAAGTTGGTGTCATTGGTATTTTTGTATATACAATGGGGAATAGTTCCAATTCAAAAAGATTCATCCATGTGTCTCTTCAGCTGAATGGGTAGGTCATTGGTAGATCACCAGCGTGGCCATCTTCGGAGTCTAATTTCACCCTTCTTAAGATGAGCACTCCTGGTGTAATTTTCTCTTGCAAGATGACAAAATTGGATAAATCAGTTAAGGGACATTAGGCCCTTTGGACAATTTGAAAAATCGGTTATGGGATATTGGGCCCTTTAAGGCTACTGTCTAGGCCCCGTACAGGAAAAAAGTTGCTGTCATTGGTATTTTTGTGCACCCCAATGTGTAATAGTTCCAATGCACAAATATTTATGCATGTCTTCCTTCAGCTGAATAACCTGTTATGGGGCATCGGGGTCTTTGAGGCTACTGTCTGGGCCCCTGTACAGCAAACAATTGCTGTCATTGGTATTTTTGTGCACTCCAATGTGTAATAGTTCCAATGCAAAAATATTTATGCATGCCTCTTCTCAGCTGAATAAATCAGTTATGGGACATTGGGCCCTTTGAGGCTACTGTCTGGGCCCCGTACAGAAAAAAAACGTTTCCGTCATTGGTATTTTTGTGCACCACAATGTCTAATAGTACCAATGCATATAGATTCATCCATGCCTTCCTTCAGCTGAATAACCTGTTATGGGGCATCGGGCCCTTTGAGGCTACTGTCTGGGCCCCTGTACAAGAAAAAGTTGCTGTCATTGGTATTTTTGTGCAACCCAATGTGTAATAGTTCCAATGCAAAAGATTTACGCTTGTCTTCCTTCAGCTGAATAACCTGTTATGGAGCATCGGGCCCGTTGAGGCTACTGTATGGGCCCCCGTACAGGAAAAAGTTGCTGTCATTAATATTTTTGTAAACCCCAATGGGTAATAATTCCAATGCAAAAAGATTCATCCATGTCTCTCTTCAGCTGAATAAGTCAGTTATGGGACATTGGGCCCTTTGAGGCTACTGTCTGGGCCCCCGTACAGGAAAAAGTTGCTGTCATTGGTATTTTTGTGCACCCCAATGTGTAATAGTTCCAATGCAAAAAGATTCATCCTTGTCTCTCTTCAGCTGAATAACACCATATGGGCGGGCCCCTTTGGGGCTACTGTCTGGGCCCCGTGACAGGCCAAAGTTGCTGTCATTGCTATAGGCATGAAAAGTATCCTCCTGGGAGTGATATCCAACAAGTTTTGTCCATGTCTCTCTTGAGCTGAATAAATGCATTTTTTGGCCTCCTATTTTGTGACCCCCAGGCTGAACGTACAGGCTGTGACCCGGCAGCAATATGGAATATTGAATCTTGGGCCTATACGAACATAATCAGACCATCAAACCTTTTGTCTCTTCTGAGCTGAATAAATTGTCTGGGCTCCTAGTCTATTGGGCAGATCTATTATGATTTATGGGCTGGCAAACTAGGAGTTTGTCAAAAATCTAGGCCTAAGCCCTATAAGGCCACACTGAACAATTTATGCATCCAACATGTCCAACTCCAGGGACGCACAATGATTGTTTAGTGCGGCCTTAGGCCTAGACATGCTAGATTTACAAACTCCCTATTATTTTGCTGGAAGTAAACCATTGATGATCGAGAGCGTATATGACTTCTGCGGTGTAGCCGGTGTTAACAAAGTGCACGCTTTGTATGTTCACAGCAATTTACTATACATTGATTCACTTCCAAGTTCGGTAGTGGCGTCAATAATTTTAAGCGATTGCGTGACCGCAAGTGTGCCGACAAACCGCCCTTGTACGTGTGTATGCTGTGCGCGATTAACTTTATGTACACAATTAACTTTTATAGTGCATGATTTAATATTGCGATCAGTAAAACATGCTCACTGAAAATGACAAGGGGGCCTAAGCGGACCCCACGACGTTAGACGCTGCACTCGAATTGGATTGTATATTGCGAGCACCGCACCAGTATTAAATTCCATGCATCGGGCCCGTAAATTGACACAATTCATTCATAATAAATTGACACAATGCAGTGGCGTACCGTGGCCGCCCCAACCCCGGGGGGCTGAAGAAGAAACAATTTTGCCGCCCCTTAACAGCCCGAAAAGGTTGACCCAATTTTTTTCTCGGTCGTTTGAAAAAGTGAAGAGCAAAAAAAAAAAAAAAAAAAAGGATTTTAGGCGCTAGCGCCCTAAAAGTAACCATTTAAAAAAAATTGTTTATGCTTTTTCAATTTTTATCGCCCTTTTTTCATTGCTAATTGTTTTGCCGCCCACTTCGCTTTTTTTGCCGCCCTTCTTCTTCCGCCGCTCCTTCGCTTTTTTTGCCGCCTCTACTTTGACCCCGGGCTGGCGCCACCAAAGCCCCCCCCCCCAAAAATACGCGCCTGCAATGCGGGACACAATGCTTGACAGAAGCAGTCAAGTTAATCGATAAGGCGTTAGACTAGTGCAAGAGGTTGCGGTTTCAAACCCTGGCGGTGGTTAGTACACTTTAGGTTAGCTTGAAATTCCAATGGACAAGGAACTCACTGCTAATGGTCTCATTGTATTAAACCCATACAAAACTTGGGGAGCTGATCCTGGCTGTGAAGGATAATTGTGGAATGTCTAGTGTGTGCTTCTTAGCTGCAACCGGGAGCTGTAAGTCCCTGTGTTAAATGGTTTATGAAATGATATGGGCCGAAGTGGTCATCGACAACCTATAAAGGTTGAGACTTGTGGATCAACGTCTAAGCGCTGGGCCTGTGCGTAGCGCACTATTAATCACTGCGCTTTTTGTGTCCAATTAATGTGTCAAGTCGCAAATAAGTGAATCAAGTCAAGTATGCAAGACTCCAATTCTACAACTCACGGCCATAGGCATAGGAACAGGCCAGTAAGGGGACAAAAAAAGAAAACCCTGTTCTGCGGGCCCAACCGACCCAGATTTTGAACAAATTGGAAAATAAATTTTTCCTCTGCCAACCCAAATTTTAGGAACAAATCTTTTTTTGTATTTTCTCAAATTGCAAATTATTTACAGATTTTGGTAAAAAAAAGGCCGACCGACCAACCCTACTTCGTCCACCCGTAGAACAGGGTTTCTTTTATTCGTTGCCTATTAACCATGATTTATTTGGGGGGGGGGGCTGATTTTGAAAATGTGGACCTTTTTTTCAAAATTTTGACTGGAGGGCGGCAGATTTTGAAAAAGTGACTTTTTCCCCAAAATTTGGACCTTTTTGACCTTCCCATTTTTTCGCTTCATAACACGAGCAAATGGGACATTTTGGGCATGGGGGCTGCTGCCCTCCTGGTTCTGGTCTGCATAGGAAACAGTACTGTATTTACAGTATTACTGTAAGATTATTTGCATCTCAACAGAAAGGAAGTATTATTAGCAGGGGAACAAGCCATTTTTGAGTATACAACTATACACATACTGTGGGGTAGGCCTATACCGTATTTGTTCCATTAATTGCCCATGCCATAAGCACCCACCTACAAGCCTGGAAATAAGCAGGTCTGGACCAGGAGCCACACAGTTGGAAAAAGCGGCTCCTGGACCTGTGATTATCCCCGGGTGATTACCTAGTGAACCAGGGTCCTATTTCATAAAACTGCTGCCACTGCTGCACCTTTGTAAAGTGGAACCTCTTCAACACGGAATCTATGGGGCACAGGTTTTGGGGTTTGTATTATCAGGATTTTTTGTTATCATCAAGTACTTTTAACGTACATACAAAAGCAATGCCAGTATTCAAAATCTTGTCATTATAAATATGGTAAACAAAGTAGTAGATCTATAGCATTCATTGGGGACATTCATGTGTACCATGCACAAATTTTGATTGTAACTGCCAAATTTTGACAAATTTTGAATATCACTTTAGTTGCAAGCTCCAGTTGAAAATTTATGACTCCCCTTCCAAACTGACAGCCCCTAATTATATTGACATCAGTAATGTTGATTTAACAATGCAACCAAACTGTCTTTGTTGGAAAACTAATGTAGCCCCTTTATGACGATCTGATTAGAAGTTACATCATTCCACAGACCAGGATCTGTGATCATTCCAATTTTATTCAAAATACTCACACAAAACATTGAAAAGGAAAACAGCCAGACAGGATGGTTAAGGAGGTGACCAGGCTCAAACATGATTCATTGGTTTTTTAAAACAATTTTAAGACAAAGGGGTCAAATTACAGGTAAGTAACACAGCATTTATAATGCGCCTAATGCCAGAGGATACAAAACACAGAAAACAAAACAAAACAAACAAAAGCAACATCATGAGAAAAGGTATGTTTTGAGAAGGGATTTGTGTTTGTTTTTTACATGCAAGTTCCATGCATGTTTCAGAATCTTTTTATTCCGAGTAATAATTTTTACTTTCTAATGGCTCTATATCCAGGAACACTCCAAATTTTTAATTTTTTTTTTATCCGCCCGCCTGCACCTCCTCTTTCCTGTGAAGGAAAAACAAACAATTATCTTTTTGGCCTTAAAATTAATGGCGAGTGAAAAATGGGCGAGCTAGAGCGAGAGAAAATGGCGAGTTAGATAAGTTACCCCCTGGCCCCTGCAGAGATTAAAGAGTGACCCCTGCTGAGAATACGGCAAGTCTCACCGGTGAGTTAAGATTTTTACTGCAAGTCGTGCCTGCGAGTTAAGATTTTCATGCCAAGTCCAGCAGACAAGTTACGGCAAGTCCAATCGGCAAATTAATTTACGGCAAGTCCCATCAGCAAGTTATTAGTTATGGCAAGTCTTATCAGCGGGTTAAGATTTTTACAGCAAGTCCCATTGGCGAGTTAAGATTACAATCTGATAAAGAGTAAAGTGGATTTTTTTTTTTTTTCATGAACCTCAACTGGTGAACAGGACTTGAATCACTTGATAGTGTTGTCATAACTCGCCGGTGGGACTTGATGGTGTTGTCGTAACTTGCCGGTGGGACTTAATGGCCTTGTCGTAACTCGTAACTCACCGATGGGACTTGATAGCTTTGTCGTAACTCGCCTTTAGCTTACTTTGTGTAGGGTAATTGACAAAAAAACCTAATCTCTGTGGGGGTGGTAACTCGCCTTTTCTTTAACTCACCTTTCTTAAAACTTGCCCTTTGTTTAACTTGCATAGTTACCACTGTGTCCGGTATTAATTTTTTGACTTAATTGCAGTCCACAAACATATTATCATAATTTTAAATTACGAGTTTCACTGTTGTAAAATATCAAATTAACAGTAGGTGATGGCTAGGCTACCAGCTAGTCCACTAAGCCTATAGATAGGTAGGCCTACATGTAAGCCCTACCAGCCATTTTGACAAGATGTCTTTTTCTGTCAATAATTTTCCCCTCAAAGTTTAATTCGCTTGAACTTAGTTGAATTGCTGACATGATATATGGCACAGGTGATTGGAGCATCATCATCACTGTATCATCATCTCAATCTGTCTCTTGCTTTATTAGCTTATTGCTGCAGGTGGTTCGGCCAGTAGAAGTTCAAAATTCATCTGTAAAGAAATAAACCAAAATATCAATTAAAAATGACAGGGAAAAAAAAAAATATCTTGGGGCCTGACTTAATAGCTTGGGCCCGACAATAAATTAGGGCCTGCGCTTCAAAATCAGAGCACTAAAAAACTAAAATACTACCTCTGGGCTTCAAGTGAAGTTACTATCATGTGGACCCCAAGTTACTAAGTCTGTGCCCCAAGTTACCAAGATGGGCCCCGAGTTACCAAGTTAAGGATAGTATGTCGGGCCACAAGATTATTCGGGGCTCTGTAGACTGTAATAATCTGGGATTGCAGTTGTGAAAAGGAATGATGGCAAGAAATTTGAATTCTTTTACGATTCTCAATTGATTTATCCAGTACCGTATTCATTCCAATAAGCACCCAGGGCGCTTAACGAAGTCATTTTGGGTGGGCACTTATTTTTTACCTGGTTTACCTAATTTTTTGTGAGGGGCGATTATTAGAGATGAATTTACGTATGTTATAAAAGGGTCCTGAGACGTTCTTGTAGCTTTTCTGACTTAGAAAATGTATTGCAAGTTTACACCGGATGTGTAGTCCTCCAGCTATTTCACTATCAACATCTATCTGTCACTTCAACATTAATGGTACCCTTTAGCAAATTGAATATGGCTCTGTTTTTTTAACATGTATCAAAAGTGTGAACTGAGAGGGTAAAAATGAAATTGAAAGAAGACACTTAAAATATGTCATTTCTCAAAGCAGATGACCTGAATTTTATGAAAATACAAAACTTTGAGCTTAATTCTGTTCATTTGGTCTGTAAACTTTGTAGACCCTTTGGCCAAATGAGATTTTTTCATAAAAAAGCAACTTGTTGCCAAAGCTAGATACTGCTTACTGTAATGCCCATTAGTTACCAAATTAGTTGACATAGGAAAATAATGAGTCCAAGTTACTATTGACCAAATATGGCCATTCTGCGATCACTTTTAGGTAACTTTTCAGGCATATGAAACTGAAAAATGGGCAAAATAGCAGGTTTTGTGGTCAAAAATATGCTCTAAATGTAATTAATTTCATCCACATATATTGCTAATCCATATGTGAACAGGGTAATGATAACCAAGTACTGACATATCAAAATAAGTTTGATAATGCCTTTATAGTAAAAATGTAACTCTAGATACTCGTGGGTTTCGGATGTTACATTATTTTGTTAACATGCATTATTTGCAGGTATCTGGCCCTATTTCTAAGCACATACATTGTGTATTAGTTCAAAAATGTAAATGATAATCACTGTCAGATGATTAAACCTATCACTTGACAATCTAATCATCATTAAATGATATTTTCATCTTACTGAAGAAATTTTTTAATTTAGATGTATATACATGTACTGATATGGCATTTATTCATATACATTGTTACCCACATCCTTATTGTAAATGTGCACTGGACATCATAATAAACCAAATTAATTAGCTCCCTGAAGCATTAAGTTGATGATACAAAGGGCTAAACCTTTCTTACAATCATAATCAGGCTTTCTTTTACGTCTTCCCAACTTAAGAGTGTTTCGGATGTTACATTACGTTAACATGCAATTGCAATCTAATTGAACTTATTGAGGGAAACATTTGGGACATTTCATTATTTTAGCATAATTATTATTAATATCAATCACTTTGAATCAGAAAACCTGTTGAAATTATTCAAATGATTCAAAATATGTACAAATATGTGTATAATTAAAGGCAGTGATTCGGATGTTACATGATGTTAACATTTTTACAAAGTTTGATGGTTGGAAGTTGAATTAACAAACATGAGATCATTGCATTTACAACAGGTATGTTGCCATGATGAACACTCAGAAATTGTTTAATGCAAGGCACAATCATTTATCATTTGCACACATATAAAATATGCAAAAACTGATCGTATTAAAACAACTCATAAGTCTGTGTTAACAAATAATTCCCATGAAACTTGTTCTGTTGTAAGAGTATTTTTCTTAGTGGTTAATTTGTTTCCATTGATAATTTATTGTTTTATCGGACATAATGAAGCTGTATGAAGCATAGTAAGTATTTCTCCTGCTTCGTTTCTGGTATATGTGCATAGTGACTCCAATATAGGCCTAACACATGTACATACTTATATATTTTATGTTAAAATGGTCACTTTTTCATGAAAATGCAGCTTTTTTCAATTTTGAAATAAATGATTATGACAAAACTGCTACTTAATTATTTTCAATAAGTTTTAGATATCATCTAATGCTAAAATATTATAAATTTTTTTGAAATTACAACTTCATTTTGGACTTGTTAACAAAAAATGGGTAACATCCGAAACACATTTTAAATCAAAGTATTTTGCTAGTGTAATGGAGAAATATTCAGTGTAAGTTGCTTTTCAAATTTAAAATAAATTTCTTAGGACATGTGTATATGTCAGTAATGAAATTAATTTGAAAGGAGTGAACCAAATTAATTATGTTGCTTTTTATCTTATGTGTTATGCATAGAGACAATAGATATTGTAGAGCTAACAACTTGTAATTTTTTCCACTAGCAAGGTTTACAAAGGTGAAATGGAGTCAGCAATATTTGGAAAATGAGGATGTACACCATATTTACTAGAAATTCACATTCATTTAAGTGTATATTCTAAAATCTTCTTACAATACCCTGTTATTGGCCTCACTTTCCGTTAACATTTTGCCTTGTAACATCCGAAACAAACTTGACATGTTAACGGTTTGCACACTCAAAGAACAAACTTGGGTATGGTAAAAAATATTTCTACTATGGCATTCCCATGATTTCCAATCCATTTGACCTTTTTATTTCCCCTCTAATTAAATTTCTTCAACAAAATGTCACTCTTTCTGTCTCGGACGTTACATTTGATTCGGATGTTACCATTGTTAACGGAAATGTTGTGTGGCCAACATTTTACATAAAGTCAAGAGGAAGTGAAATCATTTTTCATTTAGATACTTGTTGTCATGTCTACTTCAACTTAATAATGAAAATTCAAAGCTAGTATTATTCTTCACATAATTATAAGACAATATGTATTCTTTCGGATGTTACAAAACTGTTAACGGAAAATGAAACCCATTTAAGTAATGCTTCACCATAATTTGAAAACATTCAACCGATACAAAATTTGCACTTGCAATTATTTATATTGCCCTGAGGCAAACATTTAAAGTATTTGTGTATGTTTTACATGATAAAACAATCACTTAGACCATGTTAAAAATAGAGCAAGATTGTTAACGGAAAATGTAACGTCCGAAACATAATTTTCAAGTGCTCAAAATTTTTTCATGTTAGAAATTATTTAGGTAAATCTTGGATTTCTTGGATCTTATACTAACATGTGTTCATAAAATATTGAACAGAATACTCAGAGCTGATCTGGTTTTATTTTGTAAACAAAACAAATTAGTCACTTTTGTTAGGTTGACAAATTTCCGTTAACAATTGGACATTTGGTCTTGTCACAAGTAAAGAAAGAAAACTGGGACAAATTTTGTTAAGCTATGGGAGATTAGCCTAGGTCTACACTACATAAAAATATAAAAAGTTATCCAGAAATAGGTCATGTGTTTCTGCTGGGGTCTCCCAAAGTGTCATTTAGCCTTTTGATACATGTTAAAAAAACCAGAGCCATATACCCTGGGTGGGCGCTTATTGGAATACATGTATGGTACATTAATTAAAATTCACATTGTACATGTAGTTGATTTGCAGAGCTACAATCCAGCTGTAAGTAGGTAGCTGCAAAAACTATGACTAATTCTGGACCATTGTTTGAGGTATCAATCATTCTGGACAATTTTATTGAGGTATACATTTATTCGCATTTTAAGCCATATGACCTAATCCTTTTATCACCCAATAAAGCAGTTACTCATTGTACATACCAGCGTTTTGTACTGTTGAGTTCATCAAGATATACATTCTGATTTGGAAGCCACACAGCTAACATCTCCTGAAAGCAGTTGCTGAGCCTACAACTGTACAATTCACTTTAAGTAGCGAGGACACTATCACTGTAAAGAGCATTAAGAAACTTAGACAATGGTACCAAAAACAGCTCTATAGCTCAAAGTATGGGGGAGTTATACCTATTTGAAGTTGTGAAGGGTAGCGGAATTTGTCTGTCATTTTTTGTTTATGGTACTACCCTGGATTTATTTGTCTAGCACTTGAATATTTTTACAAGTAACACTTACAAATCTGGTATCAATGTAAAGGGCATTAAAAAAGAAAGACAATGGTGCCAGAATCAGCTCTATAACTTAAAAATATGGGGAGGTTATGCCTATTTAAAGTCATGCAAAGTTTACTGGGTTTTTTTGTGAGTCAATTTTTTGCGTACAATAAATACAGCATTATTTTAGAGACGATGATATTGCCTCCAAGAAATAAATAAATAAAATAAATATTGTAAGTAAATAAACAAGTAAATTTAGGAATGAATGAATAAAAGAATAAATAAATAAAAATAAACAAATGAATATATGTAATCATAATCTAATATGACCCATGCAACACATGAACATGTTCTGCCAGTGCCATTATTTACTTGTCAACCTCATCTGACACTGCACTACTCAACTTTAGTATTGAAAAAAAAAATACAAAGGAAGTGAAAAAAAATTGAAAAAAAAATTACACAGATTCTTAAAGTATCATAGAGTTGATAAAAAGCAGTAACAAAAATAATATCACTTGAATTAAGTGTGCATTTTGCATTTTACCACATACGACATGACCCGATATGCGCTACATCTCCCACCCCGGCGTCAGCCCGATCAGGAACAGCACGTGCACCGCCACCTCACCACTTCTCCCCGTATTGTCGTATTTTCACGGCCAATAAGCCCAATCGCCATTGTGACTTCCGGTTTTTGAGAGCACTTTTAGGACACTTTGACCTCTGACATATCGGGAAAATTTCTCTAATTATTATTTATTTATCTATTATTGTAAAAATGTTATCATTAAAAATATTTAAATAATTAATTTATACAACAAATATATTTTTTGGATTTGTTTTTATTCTAGTAAAACTTTTTCAGTTATATTTTATACGCACAAAAACCAATATATCTGATAGGTCAAAGGACAAAGTGTCCTAAAAATGCAAAAACTGTCCCACAATGCATTGCAAACTTCTAATGCCGATTTGGCTTATTGCAAATACGGGTCATCACAGTAATTCCCTTTGCGCATCTATGCGCGATGGATTTCTGCAGAAGAATGACCACAAACATCTTTAAAATACTCTAAAATTTCATATTATATGGGTGAAATATAGGTGTAATGACCTCCTGCTGCTCCATTTCAACAACTTTTTACGCCAAAAACCATGAAAATCTTACCTAAAAAATAGACCTCAAAAAACTGAAAAATTAGGGGCTTTCCCCAAAACAAACCCCGTCGTGTTTGGTATGAGTGCAAAGGTCACAAAATTACCCACAAAATGATGACATCATCCAGGTAAGTCTCGTGGAGTCTCGTGGATAAATCCAAATCGAGATTTCGTGAATTTCAAGCAGACGAAAAAATGGCGTCCCGTCGATCGAGTCGCTACGGTCGTAACTCCTGAACTTCAACAAGTTCATGACATTAAAAAACATGCTTAATGTTCTTTTTTTGTGGAAAACTTTACATAATTGGAAAATTCCATCTTTCAACTCTGTAAAAATAATTTCCTATTGTATTTTGAGTTTTGAAAGGATGAGAAATGGTGAGTTGTTTTCACTAAGTTTCACACACAAACAGATACAAATGCGTAAATCATCGTATGCGCTGATCTCGCTACTTTAAGTTGACATCACTGCTATCACCTAGTTGAGGAAATTCAAGAAATAATATCTTAAAATGGAGAAACATTTTACAAGAACAAACATGTTTTTCTCAGTAAAGCTTTATGAGGCCTAAAATCTATATAAAATTTTTAATTTCAATTATGTCAAGATTTTAGGCTTAGCAAATAAAATTCTCAATTTTCAATGTTCCGTAAAAAGTTACGGAACATTGAAATCAAGGATTTTATCAAGATTTTAGGCCTCATAAAGCTTTGCATAAAAGCTACGGAACATTAAAATCAATTTAAAATTCTCAATTTCAATTTTGACGAGATTTTAGGCCTGGTAAAGCTTTACAAGGCCTAAAATCTTGATAAAATACTTGATTTCAATGTTCTGTAAAAGCTACGGCAGTAACGGCACATTGAAATCAAGGGTTTTATCAGGATTTTAGGCATCGTAAAGCTTTGCATAAAAGCTACGGAACATTAAAATCAAGTAAAATTCTCAATTTCAATTTTATTGAATTTTAGGCCTAGTAAAGCTTTACGAGGCCTAAAATCTTGATAAAATTCTCAATTTTAATGTTCCGTAAAAGCTACGACACATTGAAATGAAGGATTTTATTGAGATTTTAGGCCTCGTAAAGATTTGCATACAAGCTACGGAACATTGAAATCAATTCAAATTCTCAATTTTAATTTTACTGAGATTTTAGGCCTTGTAAAGCTTTACGATGCCTAAAATCCTGATTAAAATTCTTGATTTCAATGTTCCGTAAAAGCTACGGCACATTGAAATCAATGATTTTTCAAGATTTTAGGCATCATAAAGCTTTGCGTAAAAGCTACGGGTAATTGAAATCAATTATAATTCTCAATTTCAATTTTATCGAGATTTACGAAAGCTTTATGCCTAAAATCTCAATAAAATTCTCAATTTCAATGTTCCGTAAAAGAATGATATGGCACATTGAAATGAAGGATTTTATCAAGATTTCAGGCATCGTAAAGCTTTGCATGAAAGCTATGGAACATTAAAATCAATTAAAATTCTCAATTTCAATTTTATCGAGATTTACGATGCCTAAAATCCTGATTAAAATTCTTGATTTCAATGTTCCGTAAAAGCTACGGCACATTGAAATCAATGATTTTTTCAAGATTTTAGGCATCGTAAAGCTTTGCGTAAAAGCTACGGGTAATTGAAATCAATTATAATTCTCAATTTCAATTTTATCGAGATTTTAGGTTTAGTAAAGCTTTATAAGGCCTAAAATCTCAATAAAATTCTCAATTTCAATGTTCCGTAAAAAGAATGATATGGCACATTGAAATGAAGGATTTTATCAAGATTTCAGGCATCGTAAAGCTTTGCATGAAAGCTATGGAACATTAAAATCAATTAAAATTCTCAATTTCAATTTTATCGAGATTTACGATGCCTAAAATCCTGATTAAATTCTTGATTTCAATGTTCCGTAAAAGCTACAGCACATTGAAATCAATGATTTTTGCAAGATTTTGGGCATCGTAAAGCTTTGCGTAAAAGCTACGGGTAATTGCAATATTTCTCAATTTTATCAAGATTTTAGGCCTAGTAAAGCTTTTAAGGCCTAAAATCTCAATAAATTCTCAATTTCAATGATCCGTAAAAGCTACGGCACATTGAAATGAAGGATTTTGTCGAGATTCCAGGCATCGTAAAGCTTTGCATAAAAGCTATGGAACATTAAAATCAATTTAATTCTCAATTTCAATTTTATCAAGATTTTGGGCCTTAAAGCTTTAGTTTACGAGGCCTAAAATCTTGATAAAATTCTTGATTTCAATGTTCTGTAACCAAAAGCTACGGCACATTGAAATCAAGGGTTTTATCAAGATTTTAGGCATCGTAAAGCTCAAGCGTAAATTAAAATTGATTGGGTAGCTGATTGGGCAGCTGATTGGGGGGGGGGGGGAGGGACAATATATTACTTTGATGTGTGAGGTTTTACTCATTTTCCAGCTTTTTGTGTGAGATTTATTACCTAGGGCTAGGCGTGAGATTATACTACCTGCGACTGCGTGAGACCGCGAGAAAGTGACCCAGTGCATGAGACTCGCGCGGCACGCCAATGCATGAGAGTTGACAGCCCTGATGACCATTATTAATACTGCAGAGATCATTCCAGAAGGGAAAGCAGTAAATATGTCATGCATGCTTCGTTTTGTTTGTTGTCAATTTATCATGACAAATTGACATGCAATAAAAATGCATGACAAAACTTTATAAAAAAATTTAATTTCAATTAACAATAATTTGATAATATAAACAAAAACACCGACGCTATTTAACACATGGAAATGAACATGTGTTTAATTTGCACAAAATCAGCACTGTTCTACCGATTTTTCTCGATTTTTTATAGTACGCCGGGAGTAGTTCAGTCGGGCAGTTCAGTGTACGCTGTGCATACACGGCGCAGAATTCGCAACCTTTACGTTGACCGATGTCGACGAAGGTCCGCATGGAGCCTCGATTATAATTCCAATTTATTGCAAATAAAAGAGTCCGCCGCTCACAAATTTCACCTCAACATAAAATTAACATATTATAGTTTTATATTTTATTATTCTCTAACTGTTATTTTGTTTTATACGGCAAATTCACACCTCTTGAATAATGTAAACATGACGAGAACATTACTTACCGTGACCCAAGCAGTGAACACATCAAAATGACTTCCGGCGATGATGGCATTTCAGATTTGTAAATTTGGTATCAAAAGTTAAACAAAGTCAACATCCATGTAATTTTTACGATTAACAGTCGATTGATGATTTTTATTTTCTGTAATGAACTGTCAAAAAGTTGTTTAAAATCAGCGGGAAAAATATCATTCCTCATACCCACGGGGCAAATGTCGCCCACCAAAGTCCTTACCGGTAAAATTTGACCTTTTTTAACGGTCGTATGCGAAAGTTGCCGTCGTACTGTATATGGCCCCTGAAGGCAGTTAATGATGAATTTGAAGTAAATTTCAGTGAAATAGTTAATCGGTTTGTGCATTCTGTTGAATGTACATTGGAAATTAGACCCCAAAAAGCTTAAATTTTGCCAATGCAGTACGGACAATGCAGTATGTATTTTATCTTATTGCAGAGAACGTGATGAGCTAGCCAACCTGATAGCTACACTGAAGGCTGACCAGCCGAAAACAGACGATGGTCGTGAGGATTCAGAGTCGACGTCAGACTCATTAGGTGCTATTGAAAAAGCTGTCAAAGCAACTCTGGGGGAAAATGGAGGTAAGGCCAAAAAAAGTTTTGTTCATCCTTTCCTGGCCGACCCGAACAAAAAGAAATATAATGAAGAAATAATTCCCAAATTTCTTGAGGGTGTGTCACATGTGATCATCATCATACTTACGTTATTATTTGGATGTAAAAGGAGCATTTTGAGAAAACAACAAATCAATTACATGCAAATTAATGCCAACTTTAACAGAATCAGGCATATAATATTAAATGATTGTTAATGAAAATATTGATTTTCTGACCCCCCTCCAAATACTGGTTTTTGACCAGCACTTTTTAGGCAGATTTGGATGAAAAGGGTGTCAAAATGCTCAGGAGATAATACCGTATCAAGTAAGCTGGTTCCCTAAGAAATTTGGCTGTTTAAACTACCCCTGATAATAGCAGATAATTCTGATCAGACTTAGTTGGAAAATTAAGTGTCACATTTTGTGTAGATCTATGGGGTGCTGGATTTTGCAGTGTTCTGCAACTTCTGTAACCATCTGTATTCTTTCATGTTCTGTTTATGTAGTCTTTGCATCCTTTTATTTTGTAACCCTTAGATTCCAAGGAAGGCAGTGAATTTGCAGACGAGGACAAGAGATCACAAGACGCGGCTGATAAAATGGACTCCCAGACAGGCTCTCCAGCTGTAGATAAAGAAGATTCCAAAACACCAGGTGGTGAGAGCCAAGACAAAGAACAAACATCAACCAAAGGGGAAAAGGAAGACGAGAAAGAGGACAACAGTACAAAGGACACAAAAGGTAAGAATAAATAGGTGTGTAATAATTATGATATGATTCAAGGATAAACCATTAATACCAACTCATATTCAGTGTGATAGCAATTTAACTTACCATCACTGTCACAATACTTTTGCATTCATTAGAGGTAGTGAGGAGTGTGACAATGCAGACTTATATATAGATCCTGATTATTAGGCCACATAAAATGTGTTTCACATCCCTTTTTGTAAAAGTGAGGGGGGAGGGAGGTGGTTTTTTTTGCTTAATTGTGACCGTCCACGGCGAATGAGCCGTCAATTCCTCCCCGGTCAATTTTGTTTTATTTCGCGTTTAAAAATAAACATCATAAACTTAAAAATGGTATATCATTTGACTTCAAACGATATCCAGAAGCGGGTTATGGTTTGTTAAACTTTGCTCCTTCAACAAAATTATAGCTTTTACGCTTTTTACATGTGTCTCTTTTTCCACATTGTTGGCAATAAATATCAAACAGTCATAATTGGCGGTCATTTCAAATCATCCCTAAGTCAACGCGGTTTAAGAAAGTTCTCTCATTGTTAATTGTTGGTTATGCATACCCACCACTTGAACAGGATTTAGCAATATAAGCAAACAAAGACCAGAGCTATTAAAAGTTTTATAGCCATCTAAGGTAGAAGCTTATTATCCACTTCAACAATAGGATTATTGATTAGTTTTTGACTATCGAAATGAGATGGATGTCGGGCCAGCTTAAGTTACCGATGAATATGACCTTCGACGCATTTTACAATCGTAACTCAGAATACAATTTAGGGAATTTACGGCTCATTTGTGCTGCCGGGTCACAATTGACAAAGGGGAAAAATGATTGTGCAAAGATTTGTTGTTGCAACTTTGAATTTCTCTACATTTTCCTTGTTTTTGAATATTAACATTCATTTACCAATGTATTACAAACTCTTTAGACTGATGCCTACAGTTAGTCAATGTTATGGTTGACGACCGAAATGTGTATGTAATTTGTGTCGGACTTTAGACGGTAAGACCCCAGAATCTGATGAGAGCTGATTCTGCTCAGTTGTGTCCAAGTTAACATTTGTGATGCGATCAAGCAAAATCAGTTGGAACTCGGAAATGTGAAATTTTCAGTTTCTTATAGGATAGTAAGCAGCATTTACAAAGCTGCATTTTGCAGAAAATGCCATTGAAATTGAACAACTAGTTCTAAAGATATGAGCAATTAAAGAGTTTCCAAAGCAAGAGGAAACAAAGGGAAATATTTTCTTTGTTTGACTATATCTCAAAATCAATATTTCCGAGTTCCGACTGATTTTGCTTGATCGCATCACATTTAAGCCTTTCCCCACCCAGACCCACAAAATCCTACACTCTGGGTGTCTTGTTTGTTTGTTTGTTTTATTTCTTCTTTTGCCTGGGTGTCTCCCATGTTGTGTCGACACCCAATTTCATTCAGGTCTGTACATGTTCAAATGTCTGCTTTTCACTTAGGTATAGATGATGGTGATGGAAAATCAATAAAAGAAGACACAGATAATAATGAGAAAGGTACACAAGGAGGTCCTCCTGGTGCACCCGACAAGGTGCAGAGTGCACCCGACCAGGTGCAGAGTGGAGATGATGTCAAGGAACATGATGGTGAGAGTCAAAAAGAAGATACAAAACTGGATAAAACAAAAATTACGCAAAGTACAGATAAATCTTCATCTCAGAGTGATGGGAAGAAAGAGACTTCAGACAATGATGCAAATCAGTTACAAAATAAAGGGGCCGGTTCAGAACCAAAAGATTTGAAAAACGATGAGGGGAGGAAATCTCCCGAGAGACAAGAAGGGAGGATGGAAGTTCCAGAGGACAAACCAGTTGATAGAGGAATTAGTGAAGAACAAAGTAGCGATTTACAAGATGCCAGACCCGAATCTTCCAACCAAGCAGAAGTTCCATCCAAATCTAACGTCAAACTAAAAGAACAAAGAGCTGTTGCTGATGCAAAAGAAAGTGACGAAAAGAAATCAGTTAAAAGTGGTCAAGAAGTGGAAACAAAAAGTAGTGAATCGGAGGAGCATATAGGATTAAGAAAAAGTGATGATAATTCTACCAAGAAGGATGAGAAGAAACTAGAGTGTAGTGGTGTAAAAGAGAAAGAAAAACAAGAGACTGTTTTAGACAGGAAAAGAGATTGTGGTGAGATGGAAGAAGGTGTAGTAGAAGGCAAACCAGCAGAGAAACGAAGTCGCACAGAGTCAGTGATAAAATTTACTGGCGAAGTAAGGCACACAGCCAAAGAGACGGTGATACAAAATAAGGATGCCTGCAAAGAGTTTGATGACAAAGAAGATGAAAAGGAAAAAGGAGGTTCAATGTCAAGTGTATGTAAAGAAACTGTTGTAAAAGAATCTACAAGTGGGAAGACTGCAGATGACACCAATATGCTTGCCGAAGATGGATGTGTACAGAACTCAGGAGATTCGGAGAAAAAGACTGATGCTACCGGTAAAGAGCAATTGACAACTAAAACGTGTGGGGTAATAGAATCTTTGAAAGAAAAAACATCTGGTGATGGTGAGGTTGCAAAGGATGCAGCTGTACCTAAAGAAGACTTGGACAAAAGTGATTTAAATGAGGGTGCCAACAAAGTATCAGTGATACAAGATGATTCTGGGGATCGGAAGTCCGATGAGGATGAAAAAATTGATGATGGGAAAGTGGTTGTGGAAAAACAAGATGTCAAGGAGGAAAGAGCAAAACAAGAATATGCAAAGACTAAAGAATTGGTAGAAGAGAAGGCTGATGTCAACAAGGATAATGAGAGTAAAGTTGTGGACAAAGATGCAGTGGAAGAGGAGAAACCAAAGATTACAGAACATATGAAAACTGATGCTGATATGGATAAGGAAAGCAAAGATGTTCTGGCAAATGCCCAAGATAAAGAGACAGAACATGAAAAGACTGCTATTGATAAGGGAAGCAAAGATGGAGCAGCAGAAGAAACAGAACAAGGAGATAAGACGGTTGATGCTGATAAGGATGCGGGAAGCAGAGTTGGTGCCGCAGATGGCCGAGATAAGGAGATAGATGATGACGAGAAGACAGATGCTGAAAGGGATGCGGGAAGCAAAGATGGTGTGGCTGATGTCCGAGATAAAGAGACAGAACTGGAGGGTGAGAAGACAGATGATGATAAGGATAAGGAAAGCAAAGATGGTACAGCAGTTTCCCATGATACAGAGACAGAACACAAAGATGGGACGGCTGATGCTGATAAGGATGCGGGAATCAAAAATGGTGCGGCTGATGTCCAAGATAAAAAGACAGAACATGAGGATGATAAGATGGATGATGTTAAGGATAAGAAAAGCAAAGATGGTGCGGCTGATGTCCAAGACAAAGAGACGGAACTGGAGGGTGAGAAGGCAGATGATGTTAAGGATAAGAAAAGCAAAGATGGTACAGCAGTTGCCCATGATACAGACACAGAACATAAAGATAAGAAGACTGATGCTAATAAGGATGCGGGAATCAAAAATGGTGCGGCTGATGTCCAAGATAAAAAGACAGAACAGGAGGGTGAGAAGACAGATGATGATAAGGATAAGAAAAGCAAAGATGTTGCAGCAGATTTACATGTACAAGATAAAGAGACAGAACAAGTAGACGAGAAGACTGATGCTGATAAGGATGCTGGAAGCAAAGATGGTGCGGCTGATGTCCAAGATAAAGAGAAAGAACCGGAGGATAAGAAGACGGATGCTGATAAGGATGCTGGAAGCAAAGATGGTGCGACTGATGTCCAAGATAAAGAGAAAGAACCGGAGGATAAGAAGACGGATGCTGATAAAGATAAGAAAAGCAAAGATGGTGCGGCTGATGTCCAAGATAAAAAGACAGAACAGGAGGCTGAGAAGGCCAATGCTGATAAGGATAAGAAAAGCAAAGATGTTGCTGCAGACACACAAGATAAAGAGACAGAACAACATGATAAGAAGACCAATGATGATAAGGATGCAGGAAGCAAAGATGGTGCGGCTGATGTCCAAGATAAAGAGAAAGAACTGGAGGATAAGAAGACGGATGCTGATAAGGATAAGAAAAGCAAAGATGGTTTGGCTGATGTCCAAGATAAAGAGAAAGAACAGGAGGCTGAGAAAACTGACGATGATAAGGATGCGGGAAGCAAAGATGGTGCCCCAGATGCACACAATAAAGAACAAGAATCTGCTGACAAGAAACCACTCGAAAACACATTTGATTTGAAGGAGGAGAAAGTTGTCGCCAAAAAGGAAGAGTATGTTGTCAAGGAGGAACATGTTGTCAAGGAGGCGGAGGAGGATGGTACGGACAAAGCATCAGGTATGCACTGATGATGTCTTGTGCATGCTCCCTGCTCTAGATGTATTGAATTTAGCATGAAAGTAGTGATAATATCTAATCTAGTCTTGTGTTTGACATAAAAAAGCAAGTTGTTCTGTGTTTCAGTATTTTTTTGTGTATTAATGTCAACATTCTTGATCTACAGTATACTTAGGAGAATATCTGATGACATTCTCTGATGACATTTTGCATGTTATTAGAAGTGGTGTTGGATGGAGCCAAGGTTGAAATAAATATACAAGCACAATTTTTGCCAGGCAGTATAAGCAAGGACTATGAAAGCAATTTTGATTCATGGTCAAAACATAAAGATTGTTTTTATATCTGCCATGTTTTTATTTACTACACTGAAGGATAGAAACTTGATTATGTTGGACACTAGATGTAGGAATTAATATTCATAGCATATCATGCATTTTTGTATCCGCACATTATATACATGTAGTTTACCCACATCCAATTTGCAGTAGCTTGTACAGACCCTACATGTGTCTCATACAGGGTGGCTTCACTTTGCACAACATGTGTGCCGATTTCTGGCTCGTATAAAAAAAGTGCAGTGATTTTTAGTGCTCTATAAGCCCACAAGCCTCGGCACACTTTACAAGAATTCACTATTAAAGCACTGTTGCACAACATGCATCGTATTTCCAATTGTGGCAACAACCAGGGATTTTGCAGATAAGAAGCACATACCTTATACAAACCACAATGAACCATCGCAGCAGGGATAAGCTCCCCGAAGTAAGCAACACAAATAAGTAGTCAGTTCCTTGCCATGTAAGGATTTCAAAAGCTCAATTAGTATAGATTGAACAAACAGAGACTGTGTCAAACTTGATTCAAGATTGATTCTCTCCTCGGTCAACCACCTTGTAGTGCAATTAAACCTAATACATTTGTTCTATGGCTGACATCATCCATGCTTTTTCCCACCATAAACATAGATCACATCATGTAGTTTACTGTCAACTTCATACAAAGCAAATATGCAAGTTATCAGCTTTTAATTTAGTCAAACTTCATCCAGATATTTACATGCTAGAAGACATGCATTTACTGTAGGCTATACTGCAATTTTGGTGTAGCCAGCCTTTTCATATGCCTTTTATTTATTTCACTTTCTACAGTCAGTCTACTCTGAAGTGCAAAGTACCAACCCAGACGTACACATTGTGCCGACTTTGAAGGCACACATACCTGCAGCAGAGACGTAGCACTACGCACTGTTAACGCGCTGTATATGCGCGAGTTGTCACTTTGTACTTCAGAGTGGACAAACTGTAGCTATGAACTTTCAAGTATAATAATGCATAAATGTAATAATTGTATGGCTTTGAGTGTGGTACAAGAATATGGCAGGCCTTGTGAGTATTTTCATGGTCAATGTTGTATATTCTAGTATCACACAAGAAAAACCAACTAATATTATTGGTATTATAATATTTTATATGAAGCTATTTGAAAGTCGGTCGTTAATTTTATTAATGTCATGGCCCCCTCTGGCTCGGTGGATGCTGTACGTCCCTGTATAATCGCAGTTTATTTATGATAGAGGGCTCTCACCTAATCAGGGTGCACCTTCAACCAACTTGGCTTGATGTAAGTGGGAGTCTGTACACATTTCTCAGTCAAGCTGTTGTATTTATTCCCCCTGGTGAATATTAAAAATTGCACGTCCATAATGCAGACCTTGCCGTTTGAGGCAAGCGATCGCTCTCGCTCACCACTGCTTGCCCAAACTCAATTTCTAATGAGCGATTTTCCACTCGCCATAGGCACTAATTGTGACTAAATATCACTCGCTGCGAATCTTTCAAAATCAGCCATCGAATCAGCCAATTCAGCATTTGATCGATTCTGTGTCCACTCCAAGCAGAGAAAGTCACTTACAAATTTCCACAGACACTTAATATACATGTATGCATGTACGATGCATGCAAAGTGCTTTATTTTAGTTATGAAACTGTTCTTTTGGTTGGGAAATATTTGTGGCATGCTTATTTGTGAGTGTGTATTTAATTACTTTGTTATTTCATATTTGATAAATTACAACCCTGGCTTAGATGGGGACACGATGGCTCAGTGGTTACGGCCTTGGACTCATAATCTTAGAGCTTGCTCGACGTGCATGGGTTCGAGTCCCCGTCCCATGACTGTGTTGCGCCCTTGGGCAAGGCGCTTTGCCTCGCTTGCCTCACCCCACCCAGGTGCAATGGGAAGCTGTTAGGGGTAGTCACAGTCGTTGTACTGATGAACCCTGCACCATTTGTAGGCAGCAAACGTGGTTCCGACATATTCTAATGACGGCGGAATAAATGTAAAGCGCTTTGAGGCTATTCACAGCATAAAGCGCTATATAAATCCTTACATTTATTTATTTATTTATTTTCAAATCTTATGCATCAAAAAATTTTTGACTTTTACATTCATGATTGAAACTTAGCATTATGTAAGTTGTGGTATGGTGTGCATGAGCATTAACCATTTGAATCTGGACATTGTTCAAAAGAGAAAACATTTTTATTCTCTTGAAACAATCATCATTTATGTTGCACAAGTTCATATCACATGCATGCAAAAAATCATAAATTGTCAAATTGAATGGCTGCTTTTTGTCAGTTTTACAATTTGCATTTGATTAGTGATATTGAAACTTGAATGTCTTGTATGTTTCCTCTTCTAAATGAAACAGTTTTGAACTGACTACTCAAAAGGCAGCTATTAAAACAGTTGTTCCATGAATTATTTTTTAACAGAAATAATTTTAACAGGCAAATGTTATATCATCGAGCTACTAATAGAGTATTAGTAGCTCTATGGTGACCTTTGACGAATTGTAACAATTTAATTTCTTTAATTTAATTTAATTTAAATTTAATTTAATTGGCCGCTGAGACACAATGAGAGAGTTATCATGGGGACTTAAGTTGTGATTGCCTGAGTACCGACTGTAAACTCAGGTAGTACAGTGGTAAAACTCTGGACCGGTAATCCAGCGACCGGGGTTCAATCCCCGCTTAGTCCTGATATTTTCTCTCTCAATATTTTCATATGTCAGTTTGCTCGAGCCCCAAACACGTCATTTAAATCATAATTTCTTGAGCATGCATCGTTTATTTCCGATCCTCGCATATATTAATTTGCGTCTCGCATTGTCGCATCGCACCCCGCTAGGGTGAAGCATATAGGCCGCCTCCTTCTTCATTAATTTAATTTCTAATACATTTATGCATTATATTTAATCCACAGAAGCAAAGGGTGGTGATACAACAGAGAGCAAAGAGTTACTCAAGACAGAAAAGACGCATAAAGAAGAAACAACTCCCAAAGAAAGCAACAACATTGACAAAAAGACCAACAACATCAAAACAGAAAGCAGCTCAACTGGTGATGATAAACTATGTAAAGATGATGTTGATACAAAAGGGGATGATGTTGCTACCAGTAACAGTACGCAAAATGACAGTATGAATAAAACTGAAATAAAAAGTGAGATAAAAGTGATCACTTCTGAGAGTGATAGTAAAAAACAAAGATGTACCAGAGGACTCGAAGGAGAATGAATGTCAAAACGGAGAGACAGTCGAACACAAAAAAGATGAAAAGACTATAAAGGAACAAGTCAAGCAAGAAGCCAAGGATGAAATACAGGAAGAAGTCAAACAGGAAGCCAAGGATGAAACTAATGCAAAGGATGATCACAAGGATGTAGTTACAAAAAGTGAGGAAGTCAAAAAGGAGATGAAGGAAGTAAAGGAAGAAATCAAAAAGGAGGCAAAGAAAGTAAAGGAAGAAATCAAAGATTCCAAGAAAGAAGTAAAGGAAGATGAGAAGGAACAAAAAGAAGATGCGAAAGAAGAAAAAGATCCCAAAACGACGACAAAACCAGCGAGAAAGGATGATGGAGATGAAAAAAGCCAAGATGCTGCAGTGGAAGAGGATGGCGATGGAGAGTCTAGCAAAGCAGACAAAGAGGACAATAAGAGAAAGATTGATGATGTTGAAAGTGACTCGTCTGAATCCAGTCGGAAGAAAGTGAAAAGCAAAGAGGAAGACAGTGGTAAAGAAGATGATACTGGTGCTAAAAGCGATGATGTGGTGGATGAGAAGAAAGATGATGAGGTAGGGGGAAAAGGTGCCAGCAAAAAGCAAACAAAGAAAGGAAAGAAAGCGAAAGCACCAAGTGCCCCTCCAGTGAGGGTTATGCCTCGTAGATCAACACGGGCAAAGTCGCTTGAAGAGGAGGTTTGTGAAATTGAGGATGAGGAAAAGAGCACCAAAAAGAAGGGAAGGCCTAAAAAGGGGAAGGCAAAGAAATCAGATGACTCAGATGAAGACGAGGAGGAAGAGGAGGAGGAAAAGAGCACAAAAAAGAGGGGTAGACCTAAAAAGGGGAAGGCAAAGAAATCAAGTGATTCAGATGAGGAAGAAGAAGAGGAAAAGAGCACAAAAAAGAAGGGTAGACCTAAAAGGGGAAAGCAAAGAAATCAAGTGACTCGGACGAGGAAGAAGAGGATACAGAAGAAGAGGAAGAAGAAGAGACGGAGGAGGAAGAAGAAGAGGAGAGTGAGGAGGAGGAGGAGGAGGATGATAACAAGAAGAAAACAAAGACTCCAACAAAGAAAGGGAGGAAGCAAGGGAAAGCGAAAAAGACACCAAAGCGTAAAGCATCTTCCAAAGCAGCTGCAAAAGTAGAGGAGGTGATGCTAGAGGAGGAGGAGAGTGAGTGGGAGGCGGAGGATGAAAATGACCAGCCGTGCATCAAGTGTGGATTGTACAACCATCCTGAATGGGTAAGTACTGTTCAAAATACTATCAACTAGGGCTGTAGTCGACAAGACTGTTGTCAATCGACAATTATGTCGACAATGCAATTTTCCCGATTGTCGACAAACGTGGACTATTGTCGATATTGTCATTAAATATATTGCATTGACTTTTCCCTAGATGCATGCAGATATTGATCACAGCAGAGTGATCATTCATCCGCTAGGCTTGATTGAACCCGTAACGAAAAGTAACAGAAATCACCTTGGAGGAGGAAATACCTAAATTAGTGGAATAAAACTGCATCGTGCCAAATAAGGTATCAAAGTACGCAGAACAAAATTCTCCATCTATCGACTACTGTATTTTGCAATTGAGATTTAGTGTCTTTAAGATATGGCTTTTTTTTAAATATTCGGATACTTTTATGGTGCAGTATAGATATATGCTGTTAATGCCTAGATTCTCAGCCTTGACATTACAAAAATGATTTGTAATTATTCACATTATTTTCTTTTTCTCTACTGTATGATAGATCCTTTTATGTGACAAATGTGACGCTGGATACCACACAGCCTGTCTGAGGCCGCCCCTCATGATCATACCAGATGGCAATTGGTATTGCCCTACATGTGAACATGTGAGTTTATATCAAATTGAAAATTATAATCTATCTAACTGGACTTACTATTTTGAACTGGCGACAGTTTCACATCCTATGGTGTTTCCTCAGACCATCTGTTTGTTCGACAGCGATTGGTTATTGTCCTGTGATACTAAAAAATCAGACGGCGTGAGGAAACATCCAGGATAGGATGTGAAACTGTCGCGGGTTCAAAATAATTCATGTTCAATCGAGAATAAACATAAAATATATGTGAGTTTATGTCAACCATTGAGCTATTCCAGTTGGCTTGTGATGCTGAAAAATTAGACGGCGTGAGGAAACATCCAGGATAGGATGTGAAACTGTCGCCAGTTCAAAATAATTCAAGTTCAATCGAGAATAAACATAAAAATATATGTGAGTTTATGTCAACCATTGAGCTATTCCAGTTGGCTTGTGAGATGCTAAAAAATTAGACGGCGTGAGGAAACATCCAGGATAGGATGTGAAACTGTCGCCGGTTCAAAATAATTCAAGTTCAATCGAGAATAAACATAAAATATATGTGATTTTATGTGAGATGCTAAAAATTAGGCGGCGTGAGGAAACATCCAGGATAGGATGTGAAACTGTCGCCAGTTCAAAATAATTAAAGTGAAGTTCAATCGAGAATAAACATAAATATATATATGTTAGTTTATGTCAACCATTGAGCTATTCCAGTTGAAATTCATAACCCCTATGGAAAACATGGCCTTAAACTTCAAATGGAGTCACCAATTCAGGTAAATCTATTTGAAATTCACACTCCCTGTGTGGGAGATTCAGGTTATGTCTTTCATAGGGGGTGTGTGGATCCCAACTGGAAAAGCCCATTTTGGGCTCATGATGTGTGATGCAATCTTATCCAATTGGGCAGAGAATAAGTATGGTTGGGAATGTTTCATATTTGGACGTAAAACAGCCATTTTAAGAAAACGACAACTCCAATTTTTATGCAACATTCATAAATGGAATTCTAGACATCAATTACATACAAATCAGCACCAACTTTAACAGAATTAGGCATATAATAATGATTGTTGTTGAAAATATTACTTTCAGACCCGACCCCCACAGAGCCCCCTGTCCAAATACTTAGCCGGCACCAACTCATTTTTTTGGCCGATTTGGATGAAAATGGTGTCAAAATGCTCAGGAGATCATACTGCATCAAATAAGTATGTACCCAAATACTTGTTTTGGCCGGCACCAACTCATTTTTTGGCCGATTTGGATGAAAATAGTGTCAAAATGCTCAGGAGATCATACTGCATCAAATAAGCCTGTTCCCTTAAGAAATATGAAACATCACCCTTTTTGAAAGGCTGTTTAACCTAAGCCTAGTAGTAAAGCAATGGAAGCTGCTTATTACCCTGCCATTTTATATACACCACTAAAGCTATGTACGCGATGAGTGCATACTTGTTGTTAAGTTCTGATGAACCACTGTCCAACTGTTCTAATTTAATGCCTGCAATGATCTGTTTTTTAGGCTCAGCTTATTCTGAAGTTGGAAAAAGTCCTGGAGGAAATAGATGCCCAGCTAAAGAAGAGAGCCCATAAAGACAATAGGAAGAAGAGGTCAACCAAATGGGCCTATACAGACCTATGTATGGACAACATATTACCAGAGGTAAGGGAAGAGGTTTACCTAATGGGCCTATACAGACCTATGGACAACATTACCAGATGTCAGGGAAGAGGTCAACCAAATAATAGTGAAATAAATTTCTTTTTGAAATGGAGGGAGGGGGGTGGTGCAAAAAAATCTTGGAAGTACAGTGAATCCAACACCTTTTTAGTCATAAGCAAGCTTGCTTACCATATGATTCTGTTCTAATGATTCTTATCTAATCGCATGATACATCCTGCATCCACATAAATGGAGTATAAAATATGAAAAGAGATCAGAAAGGATGAGATACAAAAATTAAGTAACTCCATTTGGCCTCCAAACACCATAATGAAAAGTAAATAATTATGTTTACCCAAGGGAAAAGTACATAATGCTTTCTTTGTTACTATTGATCCTGCTTGTATCGGCCCACGGTCAGTGAAGCCGATATGGCTCTGCTAAATAGGCTACCAAAAACATGTTTTATAACATATATAGAATCTGGTCATCTGTAGCTTATGTCGACCAAGAGCTATCGACCTCCATTGTTACAGGTCGGTCGATATATGGGCAACATTTGCGCCGGTCCCCTAAATTGGTCCAAGAAAATTATAAAAAAATGCAGTTGATTCATCTGATGGTGCAAGTGTTGGACCCCACAAATTTGTTGAATTTTGCAGATCAAAACACATTGGGCCCCCATAAGTTTTGCAGGCCAGGACATTTTGGACCCCAATCATGTCCTTAGTGCTATGTACCCTGGTGTTTATAGATGTGCAACTTTAAATGTTTTTGTGACTTTTTATTTGTTCAAACAGGAGCAGGTCGTAGTGCGCAGGCATAAACATCATAAAAAGCACCCATACTCATCCTCTCGCCGCGATTCGCGTTCACCACGCCGATCCCATCGAGAATATGAACGTGAATCACGAACACAATCATCCAGGAGGTCTGCAAGGCAGAAGCATTACGAGGAAGAATATGCGGAGGACTTTGAAGATTACGAGCTGGTGACAAAACGATCCACAAGACAGCGCAAGCAGATCAGCTACAAATTCGAAGATTTTGACGAGGCCATCAATTCTGCCATTAATGAAGAGGTGGAGGAACATAAAAAATGTAAGGCCAGACTCTTTAATTCGAGGTTTATATGACTGGTCATTAGTTGTTTTGAACTATAGTTTGATCAGCTCATAATAGGCGGGAAATGTTGGGCTTTTACCACAACGCCGAAAAGTAGACCCACGTTAAGAGTGCTGTTATTTGACCTGTCCCGTCTATATTTTATATATTAAAGGAAAGTAGACAAAGTATAGGACTTGAATTAATAGTTTGTGATGCTTCTGGCGAGATGCCACAAGACAGTTCACAAAATAAAATATTTTCATATCAATCCGTGTTGTAAGGCCCGCCGATTATGCGCTGATCAAAGTATAGGGTATTGTACCATTCTATACCATTCTATAAACTATTAAACAACAACTCGGGAACATTGCCTCATCAGTTGACCTTAGCAGCCAGGATCGGCTACCTGGGTTTCGTACGGGTTACAGCAAGACAATAAGTTCCGTGTCCAGGGGAATTTTAAGCTAACTCAATTTTCACAAGAGTGTACTATACCATCGCCAGGGTTCAAACCCGCAACCTCTTGCACCATAGTCGAACGCCTTATCGATTGAGCTAGCATGACTGCTGAAACAGTCTAAACTTGTACAGCATGTGTGGTTTAGGGCTAAATTGATCCCTGGGTATCTTCTATGACACAATTGAAGATACCGGCAGTGGAAAGTGTGTTGTGTCATTATGGAACATGGCAACATGCTTGTCGTGTGTGTCATGTAGCATGTTGTAAGTGCCGTACGTAATACACACAGAATTGTAAACATGTTTTGTGACAGATTTGTTCATTTAAGTGCTCGTTGTGTTTCATGGGGTCAATTCTGCTGTACACAAGGTTGAATTGGGATTAACCTAGTTTAAAGGTGTTATCGACAAATGATTTCTAATTCAATGCTTCGTCGGGGAAAAAATATAACAATCGACACATGTCAACACTCGTAGTGAGATACAAAAAATGCTGACAAAAGTCAATAAATGAGCTTAAAATCATGCCGATATGAGTTATAATCGCCGACTTCAGTGTTAACATACTTTCTGGTTCTCCTACTTCCGGGTTCTGGTCAATAGGGAGGTAATTTTTGACTTTCCGATGAAAACATGATCGTACGATAAGCTTATTTGGACAAAATAGCATGGAAATTTCTTTTTCTTTTTTGATATGTGTTGTTAAGTGACGACACATACATGTACGACAATCGCTAACACCTTTAACATAGTTATTGATTACATAATCTGTCTGATAAGTACTTTGACGGATTTGAAAGTCCACCTAGTCCCTCATTTCAATTTCAAAAAGTAAAACATATTTTAAGGAAATGCTGTAGCTAATAACTCAAAAAATGTTATTTTGTAATTCTACTTTTCTAGCTATTGAGGAGGCCAAGAATACATTTGGCATAAGTCGAGGCAAGGACATGTCCAACATCCTGGGTGCGGTGCCAGAAGAGGAGGAGGAGGAGGATGAAGAGGAGAAGAGGGCAAGGAAAGTGAGGAGGAAGCTGAACGATTTAGACGCTGATGCTTCCAGTGAGGAGGATAGTGATGACTTCAAATTGGAGGGAAGGTAGGTGAAAAAAGTGATGATTTATAGTGCACTATGCACAGGCACAATGCTTAGATGTTGATCCACAAGCCTCAGCACACTTTACAGGTTGTTGCTGACTAGTACCATCCCTACATCATTCCATAAACCATTTAACAATAACACAGGAATTGCTGCTTGGAAGCGCACATCCTAGACATTCCACAATTGACCCTCACTGCCAGGATCAGCTCCCCAAGTTTTGATTTGTACAGGTTATGAGCAGAAAGTTCCTTGTCCAGTGGTTTTCAAGCTAACTCAATTTTTCCACACTAAACTACCAGGATTTGAATCCGGAACCTCTTGCACCATAGCCGAACGCCTTAACGATTGAGCTAACTTGACGCTAACTTGACTATTGTGTATTTTATTGATTAATTGTTTACATCATGATAATGGTAGCATTGCTTTTTATATGGTCCATCTCTTTTCATCCTGGTTTCATCCACGATCCAGTGGGAACTAGTATCTTTAAAGGAAGGGGACCCTATATATTTGGAAAATCAAATTCTTTAAAACTTACATATAACATCAAATGTGGTCCCTTTCAAGCATTCATGCAAAAAGAACACTTAAATATTTCTTGTAAATGTGACTGATTACTGGCGGAGTTACTGACATTTATACAGTGTGTTACTTGTAGTCTACAGTGTTTTTATCATTGATAATCATCACGATTATGTAATATATTGATATCAAATGAAAACCTGTATTTTTTTCATTAACATATTGAAATAAGGAGTTCCAATCGGTGTATTTCCGAAGATATTATCAAAAAAACTGTTGAGTTAGTGGTATACCACAGTCGAGACTAATTCAACAGGTTTTTTTTGATGATTTCTTCAGAAATATACCAATTTGAAATGCGTAATTTCAATATGTTAATGGGAAAAATATAAGCTTTCATCTGATACCAAAATCTGCATTTTGATGGGGTAAAGGATGATGAGGCAGTGGATCGGGTTACCCACCTTTAATTCCAACTTATATACATTTCTGGCTCTTTAAAAAAAATTTTTTTTTTAATTTAAACATGTTTCTTATCATTTTACAGTGAAGCTGAAAGTGAAGAAGCCGAAGAAGAGGAACCGTCCGAAGACAGTGACGCAAGCGGAGACAGCGGCGTAGTTAGACCGAGGAGGCGATCAAAGAGAGGCAGTAAATGGAGCGATCTCCCACGGCGAAAGAGCGAGCGTAATCGAAGCGGTGGGCGCAGGAAAAAATACAATTATGATTCAGATTCAACAATTCCGTCATCAATTGCAGATGATGAATCGGGTAAGAGTCAAAGCTTGATATGTTTGATTCAAATAAAGTATGTCATGCAGTGTGTATGTGGCAGAGAAATGGGCCAATTTAAGTTTTTTTTCCAAATTTTTTATTCAAAAACTTGGCTAAAATTCTGTTTTAAAAGCATTTGTTGATAGAATTACATGATCAAGTTAACACCCTGAGCACTACCTGCCGATCTAACATTGCCTCTGACTGGTCGATGGTCAATTACATGATATCTTCACTTTAATCACCAATCAGAATGGAGCTTTGCAAATAATTCACACAATTTTTTTGGCGTAGTGAAATTATTCTAACAACATCGGCAGGTAGTTCTCATGGGGTTAAAATTAGTGTCAATATTTCATTCATTACTTGTATTAGAGTGTTATAGTTTTGAATGTTTTTTTATTTATTTATTTATTTATAACATTCGGCCGAAGCCAGGCTAATCCCAATAGTGCTCAGAGGCTACTAAATTTAAGGGGACGCCATCCGGATATGTGGGACAGGGATATGGGAAGAGGTTCGATTTTAGAGCATCGCAGGCCTATTTTCACTTGACTTTGAGTCAGGTGGGGGATTGTGTGATTTAAGTTTAAATTACTGACAATTTTTCATTATTAGTATAAGAATGGAAGTTTGGAGCATCTCAATCTTATCTTATCTTGGGTTTTAGTCAGGGGATGGAGGGGGTGCATCCACATTGGATTTTAAAGTGTTTGCAAGCTCTGAGATATACTGTTATTTTACTATTCATGTATTGTAACAAGTGGAATCTGCATAATGTTATTAACAAGGATCATTCAACATGTTCTACTTATATCTAATAATTTCAGGTTTGCACATTTTCTATGATGGACTTTGGAATGTTTTGTATGTTTCACTGATTTAACAGATTTGGTACCCTTGAAACTATTCACTTTTGCATGAAAATGGGCTGTTTCAGTTGATATCCATACACTCGTACAGTAGATGTGGCCATAATCTTCCACACATGGAGTGGGAATTTCAAATGTGGTTACATGAATGGATGATTCCATTTGAAATCTTGTCACCCATTCAGGTAGCTGAATTTTGAAATCTGTACACCATGAGTGGGAGATTTTAAGGTCATGTCTTTCATAGGGGGTGTGTGGATTTCAACTGGAATTGCCTGTTTAGAGCATCTCTGTTCTTCAACAGTCAACACTTTTTGAATCTTTCCCAATTTCACCCATTTTTACAGGGAGTGACTACAGTGATGAAAGCGGACCTGCAGGCGGCGTAAAGGCTGCCAGCGTCCCGTCAGGTATCGTGAAAAGTCTGACAGTGAGACCGAAAGCGAGACGCAGGCAGACTCCAGATACTCAGAAGAATCCGAATCCGATGAAAAACCAAAGAGACCAAAGAAAGATTACGAAACCTCATCAGAGGATGAAGCAGCTGAAGAGGAGGAAACTTATTCAAGAAAGAGAAAATTTGTGTTAGAAAGTGACGAGGAGGAGGAGGAGCAGGAGGAGGTGGTGGAAAAAAGAACTGTTGCTAAGGACAAGAAACAGAAGAAAAGAAATAAATCGGGTGAAAACAGCGATCATGAAAATAAGGACAAGAAACAAAAGAAAAGAAAGAAATCTGGTGAAAACAGTGATCATGAAAATAGGAAGGACAAGAAACAGAAGAAACAAAAGAAATCTGTTGAAAACAGCGATGAAAAGAAGAAATCTGTTGAAAACAGCGACGACGACAAAGAGGTCGGTGTAGAAAAGTTAAAGACACGGACAAGATCGAAACGAGTAGATTACAAAAAGATGGCTGAAGGAAACAGCTCGGAAGAAGAAGGGGAGGAGAAAAAGGAGGGACAAAGTGATGAGGAGGAGGGAAGTGCAAGTAAGCAGAACCATAAGAAACTGAAAACTGTCATTCCCGCAAAGGATGCGGCATTAGCTGGGAAACCGGCTAAGGACACATTAAAGAATAGACTTATTGATCCTGATAGGACGTCTACGTCAACCAAAGTTGGTGCTATTATACAAGGGTCCTCAAATGCCGGTAAACGGCGGGCAAACTGTGTTCAATGGTAACGAGGACATTGAGGACAATATCGAAGACATGGAGAGCGAAGAAGAGGAGATTGATGTTGCCGCCGCCGCCGCCACCACTGGAGGGGATGTTGAAGATGAGGATTTACTGAGCGTGACGGATCTCATTGATTTTGTAACATAAGACAGTTGAAGTTTGTTTGTGGCTCGTCGTCAGCATGGTAAATGCAACGAATGGCAATTTTGTTTATTGTCGGTTGTCATTTATGTGTTTGTATTCAAAAGTGGTGAACACTCTAAGGTTGTTTTTTAATGGTAGACGCTGTAAGCTGAGGGTCCTGACGAACAGCTTGTACTTGCGACTGCTCTGTGCCAGAATTGGGCAAGTAATAGCTGCCATGTGTAGATCAGTACAAGTTACTGTGTGTAAATTGCCAATTGTTAACTGTGCAGCTATTGCACCTGCCCACTTCTGGCACTGAGCAGTCGCCTTTATAGCCAGGGTTTTTTTTATTTTTATTATTTTCACTTAAGTTGCAGGCATGAAAATTTTCAGCATTTCAGAAAATGGTTAAAAAAAACCCACCAGTTTTCATGCCTGCACTTCATTACAGAATGAAGACAATGTTTTTAGCCTGTGTCGCATATCTGGAGTCTCATAAAACTTAGGCAATGCCATTTTATTTATTACGCACTGAGGTCAAAAGCTAGAGCGGTACTTGCGTTATTAATCTTTTGATGGGATGTGCTTCAAAAGTTTCCAAATCCTACCCCATTGATAGGGGTAACTTTTTACTCACAAAACAGCCCAATGTTGCTCCTTTAAAGTGATTTATTTTGAGATATTGACCCATGTCCAAGGATTTTCTGCACAAGAACTACTCTAGTTTGTCATTTTTTTAAATGATTTTTGAAAACATGGACCCATGTCTAAGGATTTTCTGTTGTGAAAAACAGAACCATTTTGGCGTCACACCCCTGTGTAATTCAACATGGGAGTAGCACCCTCAGCAGGGTCAAAGGCCAAGTTGTTTTGTGTTACAGTTAATGGTACAAATGTGTTATATGAGACGATGGATGCATGGCAGATGCTAATAATATTAATAACATCTTTATTTGCATACTTGGACACTTTTATTAAAATAAGCGTATATCTAAACAATAAAAAAATAGATAAGGATGATGTAAATTATAGATTTTTTACAGGGCCTTTAAATCGATTAGTAATTCGTCTCACATCAGAGTGTATTGGGCAGCTTATTCGTACATGTATACGTAGCATAGCACCGTCACATTGTTGTGCAGCTGGCGTGGTATTGAGCCTTACCATGGTTGCTCCAAAACCAGGTTCAAAACCTTTGCAGTGTCATCTCAAAACAAGCTTTTAAGCTTTGCAAAAGCTTAAGTGTGCGTTGTGTTCTTTATGCCGTCCATACGAGCGCATGCTTTAATTAATCCGTACACTTTGTACATAAAGCATTCTCGAAGTGTAGCATTATAGCATGCAAGAAAGGGCAAAAAACAAACACTTTCATGCTTTCTTTTGTACAGGGAACCTTGTTTGGTAGCAAGATGGCGGATCCGCGCAAAGGGTCAATATGTCATATAACACGACCAGGAACCAGTAAAATTGCACAAACGTTAAATTTGAGCGACAGGTGACTGGCCTTGTTCGACTAAGGAACATCATCGTGATTAGTTACAGCATAGTGACGGATAGTAGATGACTATAAACCGTCTACATGTACACCCCTTTGTCTGTCGAGGGCGACATCCAAATTTTTACATTTTAAACGTGTGGACAAAGCTGTTATTACCTTCATGTAAGCATACTCAAGAATTAGCCTAGTATCAAGATGGGGATTATACAGCTTACAGAATAAAGCTGTCTGTTCCCTCAAATGAAGTCTTGGCAGTAGGCTAATTTTGTTTCAATAACTCTTCCTATACCTTTGTAAAGTAGCCAAATGTTGTTAATCCATGATGAATCCACACTTTACAATATAGCTTATATAAAATTTGTCATGCCTGGAACCTGTGTGCATATACACGCTTACATTACAAGTTGAATTCAGTATTTTGGAGCTAAATATTGCCATTTTATTCTGTAGTTTTATTCCTAATATCAACAGAGAAATAACCATTCTTTTTGTACGGCTGAGTGGCAATGATTAACTGACATTCCTCATGAAATAAACATGAATTATACGATTTTTAACTTGTTTTCGTTGTTGAAAGTGATTCAATCATGTTTCACTGTTGTTTATCACTGTTTAACAACTCGTGTCTGCGTAGTTTACTTCGCTCAGACATCTAAAGCTGCTTTCGTGAGGGCAGCTTAAACCATGCAGACGACACGGATGCATCGTTGTTAAACGGTGATGAACAACGGCGAAATATAATTGAACCTTAAGTATGCTTACATGAAGAATAGCCCTGTTTTAGGCACCCAATGGATTGGTATGGTTTATAGTAACAGGTTGTTCGTCCCTATGCAGTGCTCACAACGGCATATGAATAAAAAGCACACAGGTCTGGTGGCTGTATCAGGACTCTCGCAAGTACTTAGCACTCGAGCACATGGTGGTAAAAGATTGTGTAATAATAATGTACAGTTTATTTTTGTATTATAATAATGACCTACAATTGTACAAGCACAAACTCGTGGTAGCTATTTGCATGTGTTTCACAACTCCAAGTTGTTTCTGACAAATACAGGGTGGCTCAAAATGATTAGCACTGGTAGTTCATGGCAAGGGGTCTAGCCAGAGAAGACATATTAAACTTCCCATAATGCATGTCTCCCATTTCAAAAATCTGTGCTGATTTGCTATCTAGTGCAACATAGGTTGCTAGTGACGAAATGTACTTCAACGAACAGAGCACATCCAGATCTTGCAAAATGTGTTTATTTCTTGACTATTGACCCATTCTCTCGGTCGGGCTGACGTCACACAGTGGAAAAAGCCTTGTAGAACCAGTGTGCGCATGTGCAGTTCCCCTCCCTCGAGCTGGTTGCTATGAGCGCGCTTGTGCAAAGGGGACAATGTACCCGGATGTGTGATCGAGAGAATGTTTAGCCTGTCTACTCTCAAAATGAAAACACTACACTAAGTAGCAAATCAGTACTGTCAGTAAATGGAAGAAATGCATTGTGGGAAGTGAAAGATATCCTCTCTGGATGGATCTTGCATTGTGGAAGTTACAGAAAATATATTGTACAATGTACAATTGTAATCTTACACAATCCATGTTGATAGTCAAGTAAAACTTGAAAATACTATAATAGAAACTGTCACATGGTTAGGAACTGATCATTTTGGCACACCCTGTATGTCAATAGTTGATGTATTAATGTACACTACTCACTTGTCATTTTTTATTTTTAGTCATATACATGTAGTTGTATAGATGTTCAGTGCAAACGGTGGCACAATGAATTTGAAATAAGGTCAGTTAATATCGAGCTCATAACGTCTAAACTCATACTGTCTGAAGCTCATACAAGCTCATACTGTCTAAAAGCTGAGAGCAAGTTAATTAAATAGATTTGGTGTGCATTCTTGAGATACAGTCATCTCAATTCTCGCGTTTCACAATACGATGCGCCTCTAGTGGTCGCTGGGTCAAGGCCAAAATACGCAGTGCATCATGGGAAAATGAGTCGACATCCAATGCCCGCGTAATACAAATACAATACAGGAACATGCATTGATTGCATTACTGAAATCATGAATAGACTATAGATTGCTTTTGCTCATCACTGCTCCACGAAAATAAACATGGGTGATCAAAAAGTGTTCAATGGGTGGTTAAAAAAATCAGCCTATTTTTGTCCAAACCTTTTGCCATTTGAATGTTCTTTCAATAAAATGATAAGAAGCACTATCTTCTACCAAAACTTTTTTAAATTTTGTTTGCTTTCTGTTGTCACAATATCGATATAAAATTGGATTGATTGAGCCCATATTAATTGGTCGAGCTATGAGTTTTAAGAATATTGGACAAGATGTAGTCGAGTTCATAATTTTAAAAATTCATAGCGAGACCAATAAATATTGGGCATAAAGCATGCAATTTTATCATTATTATGTTTTGGATCCAATATTTTCACTCATTTGGATTAAATCAAAACATAATAATGTAGGGTTTTGATTGCCTTCTTCTATTGGGCTATTCCAGTTGAAATACAAACACCCTGTGGAATACATGACCTTAATCTCCCACACAGGGGTTGTAGATTTCAAATTCAGGTAACCCCATTTAAAAAACCCATTTAAAATGCACACACCCTGTGTGGAAGATTAAGGTAATGTCTTCCATAGGGGTTTATGGATTTCAACTGGAATAACCCAATGCATGCAAAGTTTCCAATCTTAATACTTTGACTGACACCTTCAGGTTAGTCAACGTTCAGGTTGACAATTGAGTTGACAAGTTGTAGACAAATTTTGTGTCGACTGTAGGAGTGATTTTGTGCAGTTGTGTATATCATGTTTTTAGAACATTCAGTGCACGATCTTGTCGCAATGGTGCGGTAGTACACTGGTGCATCAGACTATGGCTTGCGACCAAAGACACACACAAATAGTTTGTTGACTTTGGCACAGTACAAACACTGTGTATTTTGGTTGTCACTGACAAGCAGCACACTTCACACATGGTGAATAGACAATGAAGTATTCTCCACAGTGTTTCTAGAAAGAATTAAACCCCTAGAATCAACAAATTTAGAAATGTAAGCCCAAAAGTAGTCTTTTGCCAAAAGTCTAATGATTTTGCTTATTTCCGATAACCAAAATTGTCTCATTTTTTCATTATGTCACTTGTAGCAAATATTTTGGACATGCAAGGTATAAGAAAACACTTTCAGTGTAGTAGCTATCTACTGCTGATAGATGCATTGATGAAGTAGCAAATTAGCTATCTCCTGCTGATACTGGTATTGATATTAGCTATCTACTGCATCTGGTATTGACAGTGGTGTATCCGGGTAGGGGTATTGATGAAGTAGCCATGTACTGCTGATATCGGTATGGATGAAGTAGCTATCTACTGCTGATATCAGTATGGATGAAGGAGTCATCTACTGCTGATATTGGAATGGATGAAGTAGCTAACTACTGCTGATATCAGTATGGATGAAGTAGCTATCTACTATTGATATCGGTATGGATGAAGTAGTCCATCTACTGCTGATATCAGTATGGATGAAGTAGCTAGCTACTGCTGATATCGGTATTGATGAAGTAGTCATCTACTGCTATTAGTATTGATGAAGTAGCCATCTGCTGATAGTGTTGTTGAAGTAGCTATCTACTGCTGATACTGGTATTGATGAATATTATTTATGCTGAAAACATTGTATATTTTTATGGTTTTATGCTTGTTGACTGCATAATATTATTTTGCCCTTCATATTTTTGTGGATGAATATGGCAGCTGGCTGCTTACTTTTGTTGAAATTTTGTATTTATAATGCTAAAACAAGTGGAAGGAAAGATCTTGCTTATCACATGAAAAGAAACTTTGTTCATTCATTGGAGGAATACTAAATGCCAGAGCAAAGACAGCACTGTATCAGCAAGCCAAACTGAGCTCAAAATGTAAGGGACAGAAAACACGACCAAGCGAACCAGAACATCAGAAAGCGACTGGCAAGTCCAGCTGGGTTAGGCAATAGAAACAAATTATTTTGATTTTTCGATCGACCATCGATGCTTGGTCGATCCTTATTATTTATAAAATTGATGAATTGACTATTGTTAATTGTGATAACATATAAATCTTTGTCTGTATTGATATTGATCAATATAAATTTAACATTAATTCTGATTAATTAGTTGTTAGTTCAATAATAACAAGCATCGAAGCAGCATTGACGGTCAATCCAAAGATCAAACATATTTGTTTCTGGTGCCTTAGACACCTAAACCAAATTTGTTTGATTGTTGGATCGTCCATTGATGCTGCTTATATGCTTGTAATTAATGAACTATCAACTAATTAATCAGAATTATTCGTAAATTGTATTGATCAATATCATTACATGCACAGATTCATATGAAATCACAATTACCAGTTGTCAATTAGATGATTTTATAAATAATAAGGATCGAACAAGCATCGATGGTCGATCGAACTAATTTGGTTCTATTGCTATACTGATGGGGAAAATGTAATTATGTTAATAACCAAATGTTTTACTAATCAAGGTTTAACTAATATTACAATAACGAAGACAGTGCCGCAACATACCGTATTTCCTCGAATAGTCGCCCCCCTCAAATAAACACCCCACCACTTTTTCAACAAAAATGTTTAAAAAATGCCGATATTTTCATGCTATCTTGTGTAGTAAGCTTACCAAGTTGCTTACATGGTCGATAATAACATCAATAATCGGCAAAAATCATGGTTGGAAACCCGAAAGTGAACCAGAAGTCAGTGTTCCTAGTTCATGGTTTGTCGTTTCAGCGTGAGTTTTAAGCTTACCTAATGATTTTAACCGGAATTACCGTTCCAAAAATGACCTCAAATAAACTCCCCTTATGCTCCGGGGGCATTTGTTCGAGGAAATACGGTAATAGGGACAATATCATAGAGACTAATGACACATCTCATAGCATCTCAACTACGGAGCTTTGTAAATGTAGATCTATAAATACTGTATTCATTCAAATACTTTTCATACTTATAGTGTTTGTACTGTCTAGTATTATGTCATGTAGAATGTACATGTTGTATTAAATATACACACTCCTGTGCCCATTTTTCTTTCAATTTATTATTTCTTAAATGCTGTTGTACAGTGTACAAAATATGTATTGCAGAACATGTTGGACTATTCCAGATAAATTCTGCACCCCCATGTAAGACACAGCCAGAATTGGGGTGAAATGGACAACCGGAATTTACATGGAAGACACAGCTGGAATTTAATATAATTGAAAGCGTTACCTGCCGGTGTTTCTAGTAATTTTCCTAAATTGACTGCTTTATTTTTCATAACTTTGAGCACCCAGATTTTAAGAAGGCCTGTGTCTTCTGTACCCTCCAGCCGAAATCTATGCTAAAAATGCCGGCCGGATTTCCACACCTGCTCTCAATTCCAACTGGAATTGTACTATTTTATATGTCTTCCATAGGGGGTGTGGAATTCATCTGGAATAGCCCAAATTTGTACATTTGTTCACTGTGCCATTGGCAGCTGTTGACGGGGTTGTATTTTAGAGAAAAAATATTTTCCTTTCTTAAGGGTGGGTGGTCCAGAGTGGGAGGGATGATGAGGCTGTGTATAGTGTGTTGCGTCACCCACCTTTACTGTCTGGTAAGAAATCTTCCACCATCTTTTAGTCCTGTAAGATAGAACTGGTGTCAGATCTTGACACCCATTTTATTCAAATTCAGTTGATTTTGACAAGTTGATTCAAATTGATAAATCTGTAGCAAGAAAACCTGGTAGATCTAACCTTATGGGCTATTCCAGTTGAAATCCATACACCCCCCAATGGAAGACATGACTTTAATCTTCCACACTGAGAGTGTGAATTTCAAATGGGGTTACCTGAATGGGTGACTCCATTTGAAATCTACACCCCAGTGTAGGGGGGGGTGTATGGATTTCAACTGGAATTGCCCTGTGTAAAGACATTTGTGTCATGCTTTCTTGTAGGCAAAATCATGTTTCAAATTAAACTATAAACAGACAAACTCGTGTCGTAAGTTCATTGAAGTTCATTTAGTGATATGTGCTAAAGAGCAATACTTTGCCAAAACTATAATGAGAGGTGTTTTGCTTATTTATCATTTTTTGTTTATATTTTTTGCAAGTTTGTAGAAATTGTTAAGTTTTTGTGTTATTACGTGTTTTAAATAATGGTTTTGAACCATCCTTGTTGAGATGGTTTTAAAAAACAAGTTCAGAAATGTTGTTGATAGTAATCATAATGTGAGTGCAATGAGGTCATAAGTGCATTGTAATAAATAGAACTTCGGATCGTGATGTTCAAACTGGAGGCGCGTAGCGCAGACTTTGATCAGAGAAGTGAGATTGCTTGTGGATATGGTAGTATAACAGACCTCATAATTGCTGGTGTATTTATGGGTAGTGGCAGAGGCTCTTTACTAGAGCTATGTAATAACAAAGCACTTACACCCATCTTGCACTCAGCGAATGAGTTATGCCCGTATCATACTTTCAGGCGCAGTGAGCAGCAGAAATATTGGAAGTGATCGAACACCTGTATTGGTTGTAGAAAGTTGCCTTTGCAGTACACACAAGAATAGGTCATTAACCCCATGAGAACTACCTGCCGATTGGCCAAAAAGAAGTTTTCATTATCAATTGGACCAATCAGCAACATTATTAGAATAATTTCACTACGCAAAAAAAATTGGGGTGAATTATTTGCAAGTTCCATTCTGATTGGTGATTAAAGTGAAGATGTCATGTATTTGACCAATCAAGAGGCAATGTTAGATCGGCAGATAGTGCTCAGGGGTTAAAATGCTACTATTGTTGCAACTGCTAAGTATGAGATGGGTATTTATTAGGCTCTTTGACAGAATTCATGGATATTTCTTGCCAATTACAGAGTTGATCATCAGACTTGTTAAGAAAAAAGAAATATTCACACTATTTGTAATTTGTTATATTGGTACATTCCAGGTGAAATCCATACACCCCCTGTGGAAGTCATGACTTTAATCTTTTACATTGGGAGTGTGAAGTTCAAATGGAGTTACCTGAATGACTGACTCCATTTCAAATCTACACTCCCTGTGTGGGAGATTAAGGTCATGTCTTCCATACAGGTGTATGGATTTAAACTTGAAAATCCTCTTTTTAACTTATCTTATCAAAATCTGTGTAAAAACTTGACATCACAGCAAACATATCTTGTAACATCTTTTAAAAACATTTTTCAAAAAGTTATAAAATGTTTATTCTGTCGGTCGAACATCCGGGCTATCTCTAGTCTCGGGCCCAAACTGCATGTGGCTCACGGTTTGTTGTGAACAACAGAAACCGGCTGTGAAGGAGGCTACATAGCGATGTTGCTGGAGTGGCATTCAATTTCGGAAAAAACGACACTTTCGACCATGGAATTTAATTTTAAGTTTGTCAGTATATAAGCGGTAAATCAAGTAAGTTTCTTTCACTCTTGAGACTTGGAAACAGTTGTTTGATTCCACTGACTATTTGCGATCGAAATTTACATAACACCAATGACAGAAATCATCAACAAAAATCGAATCAGGGACTTGTTTTCACTCGAACATCATTAACCGGAAGTGATGTGACACGGACCGACAGAATTTTAATATTTAATTTAAATATTTAAAACATTCTCCATCAAGGAAATAAAATAAAATGTTTGTCAAAATGTAAAATATTTTTACAAATGCTTAAAAACGATCTTTTGTCAATTATGTTACACTATTTTGTGCCAATTTTTGCAAATGTTTTGAAAATGTTACTTAAATGTTATAAATTTATGCCACATTTTCTGGCAACATTTGTGGTGTGCTCTTTTGAAATGTTACAGAAATGTTTTTTGTGTTTGCTGAAATCCTCGTCACATTAAAAATGTGTAATGTTTTAAAAAATATAATTTCACAGCAGTTTTTAATAAATCATGTGAACAATTTATTGTCAGCCTTTTGGGGTAAGAGAGCTCCAGAGGACATTGGAATTGAAACCCACACTCCCCCTGTGGAAGATGTAACTGAAGTCTTCCACAGAGGGGGTGTTCTCTTCAAATAGAATAGATAATTGAGTAACTTCCATTTGAAATACTCACTCCAGTTGTGAAAGCTATAGGTAATTCTATAATATGAGGGAGTATGGATTTAAACATAATTAACCATAGCTAATTCCATTTGAAATATATACTCCCTCTGTAGAAGACTTTATCTAAATCTTCCACAGGGGTAGTGATTTAAAATGGAATAAGTCCCAATTTTTTAAAATCCAATATCAACTGCCACAGTAGCTTGTTTTTGATTTGATCTCAGGCATCCTCAGCAGTAAATCAAAGAAACATAATTCAGCTCCTTGCCAATTGTACAAAAACTAATATTTGTGAAAATCAGTTTTATTTTTAGAACATCATGATCACATACTGTAAAAGTGGAAATTTTCACTCTACATTTTATTTTCACATTTCTCACGTTCCAAGCTGCCGTTGCTAATATAACAATGTGCGGATATATTCCTTTTGTGTATAGATCAATGTAAGGAAACTTAGAATCACAAATTTAAAAACAAGGGAAACGGTTCAAAATTAGCAAAGCATGAAAAATTAATCAGGCGAAAATTTCCACTTTTAACGGTAACATAAATTCTGATTATAATTATTTGATATTGAACCATAGTATAATATGGTGATTTTATGAAGTAGTCAGTTAGTTGTGAAATATTGTTATTATTATGTCTGTATAATATTTTGTGTATATTGTCAAATCAAAGATGTGTTATTTTGTAGTCATAGATACACAATCTGTATCATATAAACAAAATAAAGGTCCAATATGATTGAATTGAACTGGTTTATTTTTGGTCTGTTTGAACATGGCATTCAGTGCCTGTTATAGTCTTGTTCCCAGCTGGTTTGTGCCACTTCGTTACTAAACAAACCATCTGGCGCACACACCCCCACACAAATTCACCCCGCCTGGTTCCAGAAGGGAGCGTTGTGTAGTTTTTAGTTTTTACTACAGATACATGTATAGAATACATATCCATGAAAAAAGCTGGTTTCCAGAATGTCATTTGATTTGAACATTGAATTTGCCTGTTCAAGTTTAATTATAGGTTTTAAAATTGGAAGATATCTTTGTCAATCTTTGACAAAATCGGCAAGAAACTGTATGCAGTACATGTATGCATACAAACATTTTGTAGTAGTTTCTGTTAGCATCTGTGGATCACGAAGTGCCCCTCCCTTAAAATACGGATCTTTAGCGGTGATTGATGTTCTAGCATAAAAAAAACCACACCTAACACACACAGTCATTATTTGCTCTCTTCTTTTATTATTATTATTCAAAACATGTGAAATATGAACTGTTGGCTTTTATTTCCTGTTATTGGGTAAATCTAAAGGATTAGGATTGACCTATGTTCCAGCAAAACAGAACAATATTTTTAATTAAAAATAAAATAAATGATATTTCTGGAACCGGGAGTAGATTCTTGGGGTAGATTCTTAGTCAAATAAGATAGACCTATCCTTAATGGTCACGATTTCCGAATACTAACAGATAACAAATTTACCTTTTTCTGTGTAAACCTAGTAGCTTGAAGATTGTCTAAGCTTCTGCATACTGACAAAATATATTGAGAAAATTATACCAATTTTACAAACTTAAAGACCCATTCAGTGATTTTCGTATCACCAGGATCGTACAAATCATCAAAATTCAGTTTTGGTACCTTTGCTACTTGTAGCAACATAGGTGTGCTAGCCTAGCCTGCTATAATAGTGGTCAATCCAAAAGCCCAGAATTACAGACAGAATAATTTCTCTACTTCAGTAGAGAAATTAGCTACAAGGCTTCAACTTTGTCAATACCGCTGTTTTCCTTTGTTTTTTGAAAAAGTTTTCATTTCAAAAATACCTAATGACAATCATAATGACTTAATTATCCTTCACTATTAGACAATTTAATTTGTTAACAATTTCATTTCGCTGAGATTACTGAATAGGCCTTTGAAGGATGAGGCATGCAAAGTGAAACTGATATTTTAATGCTGGTCAAAATATGTTCATAAAGGGTTCACAAAAATAACTCCCCCCCCCCTAAAATTACAAGACATTTCTTTGCATAACTTGACATACATTTCGTTGATTTAAAAATTTTAAAAACCTGTGAATAAAGGAATCATTTTCCTACCCTCCCAAAGTTCTTTTCTTAAAAATTCTTTTTGTTTTGGCCAAAAATAATCACTTTTTCCAAAAATGATGCTTTCAGAAAAAGTTGCACTTTTTCACATCCTATACATTTAATGTACAAAAACATTCTCGATATCAATGTTTTGATTTATTTAATGGTGTTTTTGTTTTCTTTAATTTTTATGTATACGATTACCCAGTCACCCATGCAATCATCTTGCAGTATAAAACAATGACTAATTGATACGTACGGGCTTTTCTAGAAGATTTGATTGAGCCGGTGTTTCAAAAATGGTAAAATCAATTTAGGAGTTACAAAACATTTCTTTGCATAACTTAACATTCATTTTGTTGATTTGAAAAATTTAAAAACCTGTGAATAGAGGCATCTTTTTGCTACCCTACCAAAGTTATCCCTTCTCAAAATCTTTTTGTTTTTGACAAAAATAATCACATTTTTCAAAAATGATGCTTTAAAAAAAATTGCGCTTTTCAACATCCCATACATGTAATGTACAAATCTTTCTCGGTATCAATGTTACGATTGATTTAATTGTTTTTTTTTTTCCTTCACCTTTTTGTCTCGAACTCTTAGTCACCCATACAACCATCACGTAGTGCAAAATAATGACTTGTTGAAGCTAATTTTGACATAAATGAGGATGTTGAAAAGTGCAACTTTTTCTGAAAACATCATTTTTAGAAAACGTGATTATTTTTGGTCAAAACAAAAAGATTTTCAGACGAAAGAACGTTGGGAGGGTAGAAAAAGAAATCCTTTATTCACAGGTTTTTAAATTTTTCAAATCCACGAAATGTATGTCAAGTTATGCAAAAAAAATGTTTTGTAATTTTAGGGGGGAGTTATTTTTTGTGAACCCTTTATTTGGTCACACAATAAAACCAATTAAGGTTAAACTGACATGCTGCTTAACACTAAGGCTTTAAAAAATTGTGTGATTGGCATAACCTGACCTACCCTAAAATTAGGCCCGACCCTAATTTTTTTTCTTTTTGTTTTGCAAAAAAATAATAGAAGTTTAAAAAAAAAAAAATAAACTTAAAAAAAAGAAGAAAATAAGTTCCAAATCCTTTCTCAAACGAAATTTACAGCTTAAAAAGTAAAAAAGAAAAAAATGAATCCTGACCTACCTACCCTAATTTTTTTTTTTTATGTTACGCCGATTTTTTAGGCCTAATTGTATTTCAGTGCTTTCCAAATATTATGGTTGCCAAAACAAATATTTTTGTAGATTAAGGCCCACTTCATGCATATATTGTGACTTTATTTTCAAAATGATACTTTTTGTGGTGAAAATTAGTAGCTTTTGCATGGGACGCCGTACAACATATCATGTGGACCGTGCGTGTTTACCGCGCGCCGTGCGTTTGTATCAAAAAGGCAAATTAAATCACAATCTCTTTTTATACGTCCGATCTCACACGTATTTAAATGGACAATCTGTACGTTTGAATTGCGCATATTATATAATTTCTTACAGGATCATATTAATAGACTTTCCTTCGTATGTTAGCTTGTGTTCATTATCCTTGACTGTTTTTAATATATTGTTAAGGGATCTGGAATGAGCGTTTCGACAGTATTTTTGTGGGACATGAGAGCACATCAGACATATCGAATTGCATTCTGAATACGAAGAATGTCTTTCTGATATCAAATAATTTTCATTTTTGAAATTCACGATATAATATAAATTTTATGACAAATTATTAAAATTTGATATTTTTCACATGTTTGATATATAACAGTCCTCGAAGTAAATTTTATAAATCTAATGATATATTCTTAAAGTGTATGTAGCTGGGAGGAAAAGCCGACGATCAATTGAAAATTTTGACCTTTCATAAATGTTGAATTGATCGTCTGCTTTTCATCCCACTTACATACACTTTAAGTATAAATCATCAGATTTATAAAGTTTACTTCGAGTAGGATACTGTTAAATATCAAAAATATCAATTTTTGATCATTTACCATAAAATGTGTATTACATTGCGAATTTCAAAAAAATCAAAATTATTTGATATCAGAAGGACATTCGTCGTATTCAGAATGCAATTCGATATGTCTGGTGTGCTCTAATGTCCCACAAAAATACTGTCCAAACGTTCATACCCCATCCCTTAAAGGAACATAATTATTTTGTGCATTTTCAACGTTGTCTCCATGTTCATTTCGAACGTGCAAAATCTTCAAAACTGACTAGGCCTTATATGCGACCTCGTGCTCGTTTCGATACAGGAGAGTGGTTTTGAATCACGATCACGGCGTTTGGAAATCGCAACCTCTTGGGAACGGCCGCGCCGAGGCTCGAACCTAAGACCTCAATGGGTCAAAGCGTGCATACAGAACTGCTACGCCAACCCGCTTCCCCATAGGGGAAATGTGCACATATTTTTGATTGGTGGGCCTATCCGGCAGGTTCTGGTGAGTTTTTCTTTAGTTACGTCGCTGATAACAGGTACAAACCAAAATAGCTGGCTGTCGGTACAAACGTAACTTCGGTATTTCTACGTAGACCTCTCACTCCTACAGAAATCTTGTCTTTGACGAATAAATGAAACACTCCTGAATGAAAACTGGTCTGCGAGGCATTTGGATCATCCGAGCAATGTTCTAAGCTACTATCCATCAATATTTGAGGCTCGGGTCTTTCCGAATGATTTTCTATTATGAAAAATACGAGAAATACATGTATGTAATTGATAATAAATTGACCGGTAGATAATTGATTTTAACATATGGCCAAAGTGCAGGGGAAGTTAGAAAATATACCCGTAGAAATATACTAGATGCTGTTCTATTATCTTTGCAATAATAAATTATTAACATGATATGCCTAATGTCTGTAAGCTTATGAACTTCATTCCATATAGAAAAATCGGGAAAGACTTGATAATGTAGTCAATGACTTAAACGGGTGCAATAGAGCTTTATCAACCTTTTTATAACGAATGCCGTCATGGTCCAAGTACTAATTAATAATTATAGTTTCCCAAAATAGAAACACAACGAGATTAGGGGGAGTGGTAATGATTGTCCCTTAGACTGTCTTATCAGTTATCAGGTTGGACTTTATTTTTCATACCGAGCAAAATTTGTGTTGTTTAAGGGCTGGGGTATATGAACGTTTGGACAGTATTTATTTTGGGACATTAGAGCACACCAGACATATCGAATTGCATTCTGAATACGAAGAATGTCATTCTGATATCAAATAATTTTGATTTTTGAAATTCGCAATTTAATACACATTTTATGGCAAATCATTAAAATTGATATTTTGATATTTAACAGTAGGCCTACTTGAAGTAAACTTTATAAATCTGATGATTTATACTTAAAGTGTATGTAGGTGGGATGAAAAGCCGACGATCAATTGAAAATTTTGACCTTTCGTATAGAAGATATAGATTTTTTTCCCAAAACACCCAAAAATAATTAGGTCTTTTTGGGAAAAAATCCATATCTTCAATATGAAAGGTAAACATTTTCAATTGACCGTCGGCTTTTCCTCCCTGCTACATACACTTTAAGAATATATCATTAGATTTATATAATTTACTTCGAGGACTGTTATATATCAAAAATTTGAAAAATATCAAATTTTTATAATTTGTCATAAAATTTGTATTATATTATGATTTTCAAAAAATGAAAAATATTTGATATCAGAAAGACATGCTTCGTATTCAGAATGCAATTCGATAGGTCTGAGGTGCTCTCATGTCCCACAAAAAATACTATCGAAAAGCAATAAACGCTCATTTTAGATCCCTTAACTATTTCAACTTTTACATAATAAGTAAGTTGATACTCGAACGAAGAAACACAATATAGAGCAGACAAGAGATATCAAATCCTACAACACCGCCCACCCCCACACCTAATCCCACCCACCCCTGTATGGGTGACCCCAGAAAAACTATTTTCTATATACTGCTCCTCAAAAAAAAAAAAAAAAAAAAAAAAAAAACTTTTAGCTTTTAAAAGCCCACTTAATAGCTTGATCGCTAGTCGAAAAGGGGAGGGGCCGGTTTGCAACTTACCGACAACGGTGTAATGATGTATGCCGTCTATTAATCCACTTGTTTCAAAACTAACCTGAAAACAAATTTTTAAAATTATATATATCAACCAAAATATTGCAAAATGGTAATAGACTGGTTCTATTTTGGAAAAATCGCGTTCCAATCGGCAAGTTTTCGTAAAAGCGGACAACTAGACTACATACATACATAGTTTCATTAGTAACCTACCTTAGAATAAACTAGATAGTACCCCTCGGTAAAAATTGTTAGATTTCCTCGATCACTTTTTTGCCATTTTACACCATGCCGATATCCTCTTTTGAATTCGGCATTTCTTTCCAATTTCCAAGATGTTATAGGGTAGTAAATTTGTCTAGGATCTGAAAAATGAAAATCGAATTAAAAATGTGAGTCAAAATATTTTGGCAGTTTCATTATAAGAAGAAAAACGTTTAAAAGTACGACTTGCAAACTTCTGGCATCTGCATAACAGAAAATTATTCTCTGTATTTGAAAGGTGACCGTATCCACTTGTGTGCTATGTCGAAGGTTCGCTATGTCATAGCAATACTTTGGTCTGAGGTTCGCTGACCGTGGGAGCGCGGTGGCCAAGCGGAACGGGCTACAACTCATAATCGGAAGGTTGCGGGTTCGAGCCCCGGCGACGCCATCGTGTTGTGCCCCTGAGTAAGGCACTTTATCTCGATTACTCTTCTTGGTAACCGTTCGCTAATATGTCAAAAATATATTAACATTCGCTATGTCGAATTTAAAATTAGGTTAGCTTGGGTTAGTAGGGATAGATTTAGGGTATGGATAAGGTTATGGTTATAGGCTAGAATATGCTGTCTTTGTTCCCCTGTTTACATGAAAAATTAAGAAAAAGTTATGACTCCTGATAGTAAAATAAAATATTAATTTGACTTGCCATATAGCAATCGTTCTCTTTCCCTGCCGACTATTAACGCCGTTATTGGAATGTCTTCCTTGTTCCGATCTAAACTTGATTCGCCATGATTAGGACTACAGCCTGAAATATTCGAGATACACTAAAAGATAAGACATACGCTAAGAGGTCCATTTTAAGATACAGCAAAATAATGTCAAGCACATACACCCCTGTACACACAAACAAACAAAACAACAACTCACCACTTTCTGAATCTTCCATCATATTCAAATAATTTCTCGTCCATTTTTCTATTTTCTGTTCAAGTTATACAAAACATTGATCAAAATAAGAATTAATTAAATGCATCAAAAATTGATTTAAATCTGCACCCAGTAAGAAAGCGAAAAAATCTTTATATTTTTTTTCTACACTGATGGACAGATCCCACTAAATATATTATAGTTTTTCATGTACATGGTTTGCTCTTGTTTGCACCCATTGATCTCATCAAAAGTGGAAGAAACAAAGGATTTAGTAAACGAAAAAAGAAACAAACAAACAAACAAAAAAGAGAAAGAAGGAAGGGACGACATAGTATAAACAAAATTATTCAAAAAGTAAGCAAAAAATAATTTTAAAGGTAAATTGATAAATAAATTATTTTTAATATCACAAGGAATCGTTGTTACCGTTTTCAATCCATTTTCGTCATTTACACAGCAATGTAATAAAGAGGTCGCATCCGTAGGCTCAAAGTCAGTTATCTGCCAATCAGAGACGCTACTTTCATCACCAACCCCACTCTGCCCATCTATTTCAATTTCATAGCGTTCATCTTTGAAGTAGAATTTGTAATCATAATCTACAGGAGACGTGTTAACCTTCAGTGATAATGAGCACTGCTCTTTTGTAATATCAATGAGGTTTTGAAAGTAGAAATATAGATAAATTAATGCGCCAGTTGAAATGGAGAAATAGATGAGCGCTATTGATCCGATCGCTGCGAATTTCATCAGGTAGGCCTACCTCGGGGAGTCCCCGCGCTGTGTAAGTATAAATAACGTATGAGCAATTAAAAGTGCATTTCGTGATCCACAGCCTCATCCCCCACTTTTCTCAAAAAAAGTTTAGATTTTTATACCGCTGGAAACCTCTGCCTACATAATGTTTATGTACCAAAAATTTCTTGCAGATTAAGGGATCTAAAATGAGCGTTTATTGTGTTTCGACAGTATTTTGTGGGACATGAGAGCACCTCAGACCTATCGAATTGCATTCTGAATACGAAGCATGTCTTTCTGATATCAAATAATTTTCATTTTTGAAAATTACAATATATACAAATTTTATGACAAATTATAAAAATTTGATATTTTTCAAATTTTTGATATATAACAGTCCTCGAAGTAAATTATATAAATCTAATGATATATTCTTAAAGTGTATGTAGCAGGAAGGAAAAGCCGACGGTCAATTGAAAATTTTGACCTTTCATATTGAAGATATGGATTTTTTCCCAAAAAGACCTAATTTTTTTTGTGTGTTTTGGGAAAAAATCCATATCTTCAATACGAAAGGTCAAAATTTTCAATTGATCGTCGGATTTTCATCCCACCTACATACACTTTAAGTATAAATCATCAGATTTATAAAGTTTACTTCAAGTACTGTTAAATATCAAAAATATCAATTTTAATGATTTGCCATAAAATGTGTATTAAATTGCGAATTTCAAAAATCAAAATTATTTGATATCAGAATGACATTCTTCGTATTCAGAATGCAATTCGATATGTCTGATGTGCTCTAATGTCCCAAAATAAATACTGTCCAAACGTTCATACCCCAGCCCTTAATTCGTTTAGCAAAAATATCGTCAAATTTCTGGTATACCAGAACGAAATCACAACAGAAGCCTATGGAGCAGTATAATACACATAATCATGCATAACTCGCAAACGCAAAATCGGAATCAACTGAAATTTTGGAAATAAGTTTTTTTCGTGAATATCTGCTGAAAAATGTCATAAAAAGTGGATGCTAGGATCACGAAATGCTCCTCTAAATAAGTTTCGTCCCCCGACAAGGACTGACACTCATGATAATAGTCTTCATCTTTCCCTGCATAATAACTCACATAACATTTCATGCAGATTTAATATTGCCAAAATTATTCTAAATGTTCCTTTTTCTATCTATAAATACAGCAGTGCCTTTGGAAAATATATAATGTAATTTTCCATATTAACTCACAACAAAGCAAATGAATGAATATTTTGAAAATAAGATCTTGTCATCAGATATTCGGTATGAACATCCATACAGAAAAAAAATATATTGAAAACATAAAAGACCCGTTTTAGTCACTGGTTATAGAAGGCCAAAAAACTTTATCCTCCACTTATACCTCTCAGGGCCATGTCATCATTCCAAAATATCTTGAATATCCTTAAAAAGTTCTCGATGGAAAAAACTAATTAGAGAGAAAACATAAACATAGTTTTAGTGCAAAGGGAACCCTCCTCAACTATAAATAAAACCTACAGAACGGCCCTTTCAAAGACCTCGCAAATACTTTTGCTTCTCCAATAACAAGCACAACATAGGCCTACCACAACTACTACCCCTTCAAACCGTCATAAATATACACATTTCGTCCACACAGGGTTCTGAACAGAAACATGCGATTAAAAAATACCCACAGCACAATAAAAACATGGTTCTCACTGTACCACCAACACATCTAACCCCACAACCCCCAGCCACAACCTCATCATGCTCATCCCTTATACCCAAAAGCCGCGCATATACCCAAACCGTGAAAGCCGATAACCGCGAAAGCCGAGAACCGATCCCGTTATTGAATAAACCGAGGGCATAGGCTATGTTTAAATTGAATGCATAGGCTGCATTATTTGTCTAAACGTATTATACAGATAGGCCTTTATGCTTACCTTATCATAAACGAGAATTGAGTTGACATAAAACCACAGACGACTCAGCAGCTGAGGAGACGAGTAAACTGGAAGTGATAAACTGATCATATTGACCCTGCCTTTTAGCCATAAATAAAACCAGGGCCTACATAATGATAGATTTCAGGGAATATGATAAAGCTGTCATATTGTTTAGTTTAGCATGATAACGTTACAGACTAAAATATAAATTTTCATATTGTTTAGTTTCATATCGTATTTACTTTACGATAAATAAAGCTGCCTACTATCGAACATTGTCTATTCGAGGTAACATATCAAAGGTTATATCAGAGGTATTGTTACGAGTCGTACTTGACTCAAGGCCAAAATCACCTTTTACCCGAACTCACACGAATGCACAACACAAATACACTGTTTGATTAAGGTTAGCCGAGAGTTTTTCATGCGCTTGATTTCAGAGGGGCGTAAGTTCATAACAGAAACAGCCATGCAGAAAATGAACAAGCGTACCGGGACGTAGGCCTACTTACAATAGAATATCGATCCACGGTCAAGACATGAAAAGGCTATGAAACTTGGCTTAGCTCGTGCCCGGAGCTCGGATGCCGGGGGAGGGGGGGTGGCACAAGCCATTTTCGGCAATTTTCACAAGGATTTTATAAATTTTAAAATTGATTGGGGGCACTTCGTCAAGCTACGCCCTGGAAAATGTGTTGATTTTGAATTTATAGCCTTGATATCTTTGATGAAATCAATGCTGCTATTCCCCTGATTACAATGTAAGGGTAGGCAACAACAACAATATCAAAAAGCAATTATTTGTAAATCGAATTTGGGATGAAAATCAACAAGACAGACTTAGCAGGCCTACAAAGTGAAAAACAATCAATCACGATTCACTGCACTCAGCGAATCAATCAAATAAAACTAAAAAGAAAGGAGCAAGAAAGAATAAAGAAATAGTGAAAAGAGAAAGAAAAGAGAGAAAGAAAATGAACGAAAAAGAAAGAAAGAAAGAAATGAAAGAAATGAAAAAAAAAGAAATGATAAAAGAAAGGGAGAATGAAAAGAGGAAAGAAAGGAAGTAAAAATGAGACAAGAGAAAAAAGAAAAGAAAATTCAGCCACACGGAGACTCGAACCCACAAAAATAGTTCATATTAGGCCGTATAAAATTAATGTTTTGGTTCTCGTCCAGAGGATTTTCATGAATTGATGAGGGAGGGAGGTGTTTTTTTTTTTTTTTTTTTTTTTCCAATGTAAAATTAGCATTTTTAATATTTTTCTTTTTTCTCCAACAGTGCTCGAGGAAACGATGAGGCCCTTTTTTTTTTTTTTTCAAATGTGAGATTCTGAGGATAAACCCCTAGAGTACCACAAAAAGACTTGGAAGTGATGCTTGTTCTCTAATAAACTTATTTATATGTATGCAGATTTCATAAATCATTCCAAAGTCTAAAAAATTGAAAAATCTAAAAAAAAAAAAAAAAAATCTGACAAATCCCAGAAATTGAAGAGGGAGGGGACGAGAACCAAAATATTAATTTTACACGGCCTTAGATTCCCAGTCCAACGCTCTATCCACTCGGCCACAGATCAACTTACACAAATTGACTGTTCTCAAAGCGGATGATATAACTATAATTGGATGCAATTACATATGATTACAATCGCGTCCGCATTATGGCTCTTAGAATAAACACGCATGTCGGCGCTGAAATTTTGAACGAACTGATGGAGGAAAACCTCGTTTTTGCAAAACTAGCTTCAATTTGGAGTGAAAATCAAATGGAATAGCAATTGGCAGAATGTTGAGAAATAATGTAGGTATTCAGATGTCTAAATTAACGTCTCGTAATCAAGATATCGATAATTTCACAAACCAGCTTTTTCTCAAGCAAATTCTCCAAAAATTTCCCCCAAAACGGGCTTTTAAAATTTAATCGGTACTGTATTTGGTTCTTCCCCATGGCAACATTATTTCTTTGATCGATTTGTAATACAATACGAAAAAGAAGAAAACAATCGCTCGGTGTGGATTTATACGGAGCGCACATTTGAAAAAAACCTCATGGAACGTGTTTTTGATCTTGTGAACATGGTGGGTAAAAAATGCTTTAAACGAAGGATTTTAAAATTTATTCTAATAATTTGTATATAACACACACAAAAATGTTAAGCTACATCCAATGCACCAACATTTCACTCGCTGCGATATTTGATTACTGAGAAAACTCTGTTTTAGAGAACAACTTTATACGTCTTTTATACGTTTTTTATACGTCTCTTTGTGTAACCTTAAGCTAACATATCTAAGTCTTTAATTGAAAACAAAGTATGCTTGGTACATATAACAACAATTACAATAAAATCACACAAACAGTCTTATTCTATCTGTACTTAACCAGCGGTCTTCTTGTTGGTGATTCTAGAGTTCTTGCAATGTTCTGGACGACTGATGTAATATATCCGTATTCACTTGTCCTGTGAAAATCAGCGAAGTCCATTGTACACTTGCATTTATAAATCCTTGCGTATAAAATCCTCATACGAAAATGATGATGCTTTCTCCAATCTCCTTTGCGCTGCCTTCTCCACAAATATATCTCCTTGCGCTGCTCTCTCCACAAATATATCTCCTTGCGCTGCTTTCTCCAAAAATGGTGTTTCTTTCACCATTCTCTCTTTCTTCCGGGAACAGGCTTCTTTAATTAACACAGCTCCGCTGTTTTTTGACAGATGCGTGGCCTTCACAAACCCAGCAAACTCCAGCAATTCGACAGAAGAACTTTAATCCTTTGATGAGGAAGAGCACATTTGTTTGCTCGCTATCTCCTTCGTTGCTGTATTAAAATAGCTCAATTATTGGCTACATAAACTGGTTAAAATGTACTTCTTTTTTGAAGCACGAAGACCATCACACACATGTGGAGTTTACAATCTCCCATGACATTCTGTCTTGAAATTTCAGTCATAATAAAGGCTATGACCGCCTGTCAGATCTGTATCCAGATGATAATAATCGTAACATTTTTCACAAAGTCCTTCACAATCCGCAGAAGACCCTCTATGTCTTACTTTGGTCCATTTTCGTAGCTTCGAAATAACCATACTTCCAGCTTGTCGGTGAAAATATCCATCTCCATCGCTCAGAGGCTGTTTTAAATAGCACTGTCGGAAACTCATGATCTCCCTATAGCCACACTCAGTAATACTCTTTCAGTATCCTGATTTTAACTGGTTAACATTATTTACTCTCTTTTTGAGAGCTATAGCTACATCCATTCACATTACAATCATATCGATACAGGTCTGCCTAGAATTACTACCAGTCAGATGTTTTATAGTAAACCATCTGGGATTTTCCCAAATGTTCTATTAATAGACATTCACCTTTAACATTACATCACTTCCTGTAGGTTTCCCCACTATTTCATTTCACTTTACTATCTCAGGGGATTTTCCTTTTGGCATAAATAGTCTTCATAAATGATGATGTCATTTCTATCATAGGGGTTTTCCAGAAAAGTCATAATAAACATTTGCATGATTAGAAAGGTAACTTCCCCCATTTCATGAAACACAATTATACAGGGTACATCACAGTATCCTCCTGGGAGTGATATCCAACAAGTTTTGTCCATGTGTCTCTTGAGCTGAATAAATGCTTTTTTGGCCCCCTATTTTGTAGCTTTTTGTAACCCCCAGGCTGAACGTACAGGCTGTGACCCGGTCCTATACTAACACTATATTTCGCGGTTCTCGGGTCGGGCGCTAATCGTGATAGGCTTATTTCTAATTACCCAAACCCGTTACCCAATACCTGCCCTGACTATGAAATGCGTCGCTCAATGATTAAGACCCAACTTGACACAACTTAATCAACTCTGTTTGTTTTAGGGGAAGGTGGGGCATAACGGAACACTTAACTTTGAGGATGCTCTGTGACGTCACCATAAGTAATATGACTGTAAAAAGTATATGTTCAGTTGAATTTTGTATTTACCTTTAATATACCAGTAACCAATATAACTTGAATCTTACAATTTTTTATAAAAATGAAGAAATATTTTCAACAAAAAAAATCCGTTTTGCCCCACTATCGGGGGCAAAACGGAACCCCCCTATGGGGCAAAACGGCACCCTGGGTGCAAACTTAGGCCTATATCAGTTGTTCCATCGGTAGGCCCTAGGCCTAGTTATATGTAGGCCTATATTCAGTTACAATATTAAGTGTGCCTACCATCTCTGTGGAGTGAGTGGTTAACTTCTTATAGGCCTAGTAGGCCTATAATATGTATGACCAATATTTGATTAGAAAGAAATATTCAGTAGGCCTACCATCTCTGTGGAGTAAGTTAACTTTTAATCATTAATTCTATCTGTAGGCCTAGGTCTAGTTATATTTCTATGTTTCAGCGAAGTGTTTACCATGTTCGAGTAGGCCCCTAGATAATGCCTACATTTCCTTGAGTGAAGGCAACTTATGTCCAATTGGGGCAAAACGGAACCCATCTGTGGGACAAAACGCCCGGGGCAAAACGGAACCCTGTTCCGTTATGCCCCACACCTAGGGTTCCGTTTTGCCCCATTTAGAAATAGGTTGCATGCATAATACATCGTAGCATATAGGCCATGTACTTAATACAGCTCATGGCTAGTACCTTCGTGTTTACTAGTACATATACACAATTATTTGGGAATCTGATATTAATGAAGTAAAATTTCAGCGCATTAAACATCTACATATCTTACACCAGACGGGTAGTAATTTTTTGACTCGATCTTGCTCGAATGTCAGTGGATTGTTTCAGATAAAATTGTTGTTGTAAATCCTCGTAGCCATACTTGTGTTCCTCAATATAATTTGCATAGGCGGCAGTATTGCCAAGGCCTATTTTTCCAGGTGGTTCCGTTTTGTCCCGGGGGTCCGTTATGCCCCACCTTCCCCTATAGGTGTGCTTCTTACTTTGGTAGTTCGGTAGGCCTACCCATAATCTGGAAACCGAAATTAGTATCTGGACGTGGATAGGCCTATAGACCGTTACTAAAGTAATGAAATCAATCGCGAGAAACGTGAACGCAAAAACGGTTAGGCCTATAGGCCTTACCACAACGGATAATTTTTATGTTAACCATTCTGGAGGATTCCCGGAATAGTCATGTTCTGCTGAAATAGGCCTACATGCACGTGTTTGGTGTGTGCACGTGTTCGGTATTGAAATATGTGTTGAAAATAAGGCCTATAATTACCCAGACAACATACACACATTGGCCCAATATTGGAAAACCATTGGCAATCTTGGCATTGGTATTTTCTTGGGAAGCAATATTGGGTCAATATTGGTTTCTCATTGGCAATCATTGGCATTGGCGTTACATTGGCAACGATATTGGGTCAATATTGGTTTTCCATCGGCAACTTGGCATTGGTAAAATCTTGGCAAGAAATATTGGACTAATATTGGTTTTCCTTTGGCATTATTAGCATTGGCCTTGCATTGGCAACATATATTGGATCAATATTGGTTTTCCATTGGCAACTTGGCATTGGTAAAATCTTGGCAAGAAATATTGGACTAATATTGGTTTTCCTTTGGCATTATTAGCATTGGCCTTGCATTGGCAACATATATTGGATCAATATTGGTTTTCCATTGGCAACTTGGCATTGGTGTAATCTTGGCCAGAAATATTGGACTAATATTGGTTTTCCATTGGCATTATTAGCATTGGCCTTCATTGGCAAAATATATTGGATCAATATTGGTTTTCCATTGGCAACTTGGCATTGGTAAAATCTTGGCAAGAAATATTGGACTAATATTGGTTTTCCTTTGGCATTATTAGCATTGGCCTTGCATTGGCAACATATATTGGATCAATATTGGTTTTCCATTGGCAACTTGGCATTGGTGTAATCTTGGCAAGAAATATTGGACTAATATTGGTTTTCCTTTGGCATTATTAGCATTGGCCTTGCATTGGCAACATATATTGGGTCAATATTGGTTTTCCATTGGCAACTTGGCATTGGTAAAATATTGGCAAGAAATATTGGACTAATATTGGTTTTCCATTGGCATTATTAGCATTGGCCTTGCATTGGCAAAATATATTGGATTAATATTGGTTTTCCATTGGCAACTTGGCATTGGTGTAATCTTGGCGAGAAATATGGGGTCAATATTGGTTTTCAATTGGCAATTTTTACATTGGCATCATGTTGGCAGGCAATATAGGTTAAACGCTATTTAACACCACGGATTATATATTTTAAAGAAAATACACAAGAATTTTCGGCACTTTCACTTGTAAGACCATACTTTTAAAGATAATTTCTAAAAGAAAAATTTGCATGGAAAAATGACCCGTCTCCTCCGCAGCCAATTTGGTTCCGCTCCATCGAAATCAAGCCGGTCACGGAGGAGACTACCCTCCTTGTGTTTGTTCATTTGTGTATGGAGAGCCCTTTTGGAGTCCGGAATGACTTAGGCTACGCTCTCAGCTAGAGTCCGACGCTGCATTGCACTAGAAATACCTTTTCTGTGAAATCGCTATAGAGCCAACCGGGAGCACGTATTCGTTTTGAAAATATAGCATTAAAATTAGTATCACCCTTGCACATTACCCGGGGGTATAATAGGACCTGCCGTAAAACATGACCATAGAGGGGGTGAGACCCACCATTCAGTGGTTCTACAGTAAAGTCATTGATTTTCATTTCGCTCTTTTCGCATTTTTGTAGAAATTTTAGCCGAAAAATTTGCCTATACCTACTTTTGTACATTTCCCAAATTTGCATGGGTGCCCTCACACTATTACGTCATAGCGATAATGTGAGGAATGTTTGTAGGCCTACTGTACTTATTTTGGTATCACTGGATAGAGGAGACCCGTACCCATAGCTATACATCATGTACATTGGTACCAAATATTAGGGTATATTACGTTTATAATTGAAAATTAGAGTCCAGTGCGGCGAATGGTCATATTAAATAACCGATATAATACGCCAACCAATCAAGAGTCCATTTCAGCCTGGGACACGCCCGTATTTCAGTGCACGTATTCATGATGGACAGACAGTGATGTGGACCGTTCATAAAATATGAGTGTGGGCAACTGACGAGTTCAAGAAACAAACAGGCGAGTTAAAAAAAAAAAAGGCGAGGCCCAACGAAGATTGGTGATCCAAAAACGCAACCGACCCTAACTCACCTTAGGCCTATAAGGAGTACTTATTGATCCAGTCTCATCATCCCTACTCTAAAAATCTGTCTAAAAATATTGAGATTTTATACCATCAGAAACCTACAAGCGCATCTGCCAATATATTTTCGGGTTGTCGACAGAAATACATGCAATTATGCGTATAATGCGCAAATGCAATGCCCGAATCAATTGGAATTTTGGAAATGCACTTTTTTGTGGATTATAATTGAACCACACCGTACTGAGAGGAGGATGTAATCATAGACCATGGAAGATGTAATGTGGTACATGTAATGTCCCAACTTATACACCTAAATGGAATTAGCCATAATTTGTTGCTTTTATATGTCAACAGAGCAATTGGATCTTTTCTCAAATAAAATTATAATCTTTTCACCAATTCCCAAAAAGATAACCATATTTTCAAAAGAAGTATAATATATAACCTAGTGCTAATTAAAGTACAGACATCAAATTCTAATGAAGTAAATGATCAGTTCTGGCATGCATACGGACATAATTTCATATAGCCTACGTGTAACGTCAGACTCGCTATACAATAACGAGAACAGAGGTTCCGGGTTCAGCCATCTCTCTGAAGCCCACCCACTGATTTCTCTTTCAGACTCTAATACTTCCATCACGTCCTTACTTAATATAATATAGACAAATAGTTCAAAACACTTCTTTTATTGTTTTCTACAATGCGACGGTGGTTCATGCACTTTTATATGAACCATAACTATAAACAGATTTCTGAGAATTAAACCATTGTATTTATATATACAGTACAAAGTGTCATGTCAACCAGCTATATGCCTATATTATTTTGTTTCATGTTTCCATATCAAGTTCAAATTATACATTTTATACATAATATTTATATAAGCTTAAGGTGGTACAACACCCCAGGCCAATTTTGTGCCTATTTTTGCATCTTTCTCAAAAATTATAGCGCATTGGTGACAAGTAAGATATGTATATTATAGGGGCAAGGACTACAACTACTGCACTGAAAATTTTATTTCAGCACAGACAACAGTTGTGGAGTTACAGTCAAAAATGAGGAAAACCAATATTTGATCAATAAATCAATAACTACTTGTCTTGAGTCACTGAAATTCCAGTGTAGTAACTGGATTCATTGCCCCTATAATATACATAAATAGCAAGGTAATTTTCTTTAAAAAAAGAACTTTAAGAAGGAAATATATTAACATGCTTTACATTATCAATGATTATGCTTTCAAGAACACATGCTTTCTTTTTTGTCATATTTTTTTCTATTGATTCTCTGGGTCTCGACACTTTAGCTCTACAAACTGACCGTACTACAGTCTTATTTCGCTGGATTTTAAAGTATTGTAATTAGGGACCGTTCAATATTTACGCCAGGGGTGGGAGTTTTGAGAAAAATATTGACAAACAATTTCGCGTTCTCACTTTATCTGATTCCTCTACCTTAATGGTTCCCATGGTTCAAGTAAAACAACAACAACAACAACAAAACCCTTAAGACCCTCAAATAATTCGAATTCCATGCTTAAAACTCCCAACGGTTCCTTAGACAATCTATAGACAATTGATATGTAATTTGAATAAATGGGATTGCTTGCTCATTGGAAAAACAGCCGTTTATGATTTAATTTAATATTTGGATAAATCCCTTGAAATATACGAGTGTATATACTTCAACTGTAGAAGTTATACCTTTCGAGTGTCTTATGGGTAGTCTTCCATCTATCTTTTTGTCGGTACGAGCACGCAAACAGTACATCGCTCTTTTTGATAGCACATGCTTTCGGGTGAACATCATGCTTTCATTTTTATCATCTTTTTTTCTTTTCTATTGATTGGCTTGGTATACTGGAGATAATTGTACATAGCCTATAGAGCAAATAAGATAATTATAGGCCTATCTAAGAAATAAAGGTTCTCTAAAGACCCAAACACGGTTCTGTATCACATGTTTGGGATCATTTTCGATGGTTTTGGAACCATTTTTGATTCTTTAGAGAACCTCTAAGGGTTCTCCTGAGATGACAACTTTAGAACCTTTTTAGAACCTGTATCATACTGCAGTTACTGTCCGTTTTCCTATATACACAATACACAGTGCTCTCACCATTGACGCGCGACCTTTACAAATAGTCTATGTTAGAAGTATATTGCATTTGCCTAGTTAACATCACTATAATATTTAAACTATTCTCCAAACTTCTAGCAAATATATTTCTCTAACATGACCTAAAATTACAGCTAGGTTAGATGTTCAGAAGGGGTCGCACTTTTCGTAGAATATGAGTGAGGGCAAAGCATAGCTAGCTCATAGCTAGCCAACTCCCCGTGTTAATTGAATGGCGATTTGACCGAAAATATTGAGCTATATTGGTAACGGACCGCTCCGTTCTGAAGGATGCCACAAAAAACGGTACAAGCTACATTTAAACTATTCTATGAAATTCTAGAAAATATAGTTTTGTAACATGTCCTAAATTTTTAGCTAATTTAGGTGTTTGGAGAGGGTCGCACTTTTGTGTTTTAGGAAGGATATGTAAACGACAGATAACACCAAAAATATGAAGAAATTATTTCCAAACCGTGTTAAGTCAACAATCATTATGTTGCTCATTTTCAAGAATGCTGGTTAACAAAAAGCAGGCCATTGTCTAATTTCGTGAACAAAGGTCCACATACCATTGTTTCCTTTCGTTTCCTTTATAATCGGTTACCCAACTGAAGCTATAATACCAGCTTTATTGCGATATCGCACATGTAAAACAGACACATGTGCACAACCAGAGAAGATCCGATTTAATCAGTTGAGCTGTTTCAATGAGTGTTATCTTGGTTTAATAGCTTTTAATGGGGTTTAAGTCCTGCAAAGGTCGAGATGAATTCTACTGTAGACATGACTGCATCATGTTTCATACTCTCAAAAATTCTGCATGATTTATTAAGCTGTATAATATTATCATAATCATATTCATCTCTCATTTAGCAGCATCAATCCAAAATAAGTAGTGTCATATTGCGATATAATAACGAAGTTCGAACTCGGGACCTGAGCTCTTAGATATAACTCATCTCCAACTGTTAAGTTCAGCACACACGACATGAATGAACTGTATTCGTAAGTTTCATTCGATACAATGTTTGACTTTGGAGTTTCGGTGTTCGACATGAGTTTCCGCGTTGGCCTAGAAGATGAAGAGGCGGTAGTTCCTATAGACGAAAAGAAAATGGAAATAGTATTATACGAAAATGAAAATTAAACGCATTTACTCTCTAGAAAAGTAAGCCTATACGTGTAAACGATATAACAGCCTGTGAATAGGCCTATAATAACTGGTATCGCAAGAATCGAACCTGGACCTCCGGGTCTCGACACCTGTGTTCTACTAACCGACTGAGATATACGGTACACTCTTATTTCATCGTAATTAAAATAAATTCTTAAATCATTGTGATTATGGACCGTTCAATCAGTCAATATTTACGCGGGTGGGAGTTTTGACAAAAAAATCGACAAAAAATTTCGTGTTCTCCCCTCGCGTCCGCTCAAAAGTTTCGGATTTCCCTCTTGTTTCCCCTTTTAATCCATTTAAAACTTAACATTAATTTCCTTTTCATGATTCAAGTAAAAAAAATCAGATTCCCCCTCAAGACCGGGCCTCAAGACCGCCAAAAATTCAAATTCCCCCTTAAATCTCGCACCTCCCGGTGTAAATATTGAGAAATCTATATAGATATAAAATTAATCTGTTGTAATTTTAATAACTGGGATATTCTGCTTACTGAAAATCGCATGCAACCCTCAGTTTTGAAATACGGTATATTAGTATAATTAAATTCAACTGTAGCATAGGCCTATGCCTAAATATTCATAAAAAAATATGTTTTTATAGCCTATCTTTCAAATGTCTTATCTGCTCAGATGCATAAAATAATGGAATTGTTTAGGATGCATGAAAATTCTTTTGTTTGATCTTATTTTATTTATTGTAAAAAAAATCAAAGTTTAACCTATCGCCATGCAGTAGGCCTATTATATCGTGTCCGTTCCCAAAGAATCAGGAATAGACGTACAGCCACCTACACATTGTTTGATAAGCCCTATGTCTTTAGGGACGCACCATCAGATATTATCGGGGGGGGGTAGGGAGTTAGGGTGAGGCAGATTTTCTTTTGCCGTCGAAGGTGGCGGAATGTTTTTTTTTTTTTTTTTTTGGGGGCAAATAGTCACTCATCAGTGAGGCAAATTTTCCTTTCTTTTTTCAAAAACTCCCTAGCCCCCCCCGCCGAATGGTGCGTCCCTTAGCATGCTTAGTGCTTTTGGATTTGAATGCGACCTATATATGTTATGAAAGTATAAAGTAATATTCGATACGAATTTCTTGTTACTTTTTAAACACATACATTTAGTGCTGTGTTTTGGTCTATTTCTTTGAAATGTATTAACACCATTAGTATCAAAAGATAATAGGAATGTTATATGCATAAACGTTTACATTTCGTCGTTTAAAATATAGGCCTACATCTAGGCGTATACCAAAATCTTAGGCCTATAAAAAGTTAAATTGTGACATGTTACAGGTTTGTGGGTACGGGTAACAATTTATTTTTTAAATAAAAGCAATGAAACCACTATCAAAGATACACAAACAAAATATTCAAAGTTTGTCTTACTTAGCATGATGTCGTGTACAATATTGGATGATATTCGATTGTCTACAGATACACTTGAGCTTGATGACTGATGAGAACCAATTTGACGATAGGAAATCTGTAAATAAAACCCAAAACCAAGAACAATTTACAATATGCCTAATAATTCAGTTGCGTAATCATGCAGAAGGCGAAGACTGAAGAGCAAGAACCACCGGCCAGCATTGACATAGCTATACACTGTAAAAAACAACGGATAATAACACTTAATAAACACTAAAACGCGTTTATATTTATATTCTACACGTAAAAGTGTAGGAGGCGTTCCTTATCATGTTTATAGAAGGATTTATTGATGGATTAGTAACACTTTTACATGTTTATATCGGTGATATAACGTGTTGGAGTGTTTATATTTTTATCGCAAATTCCTCTATATAAACGTGTTATGGTGTTAATCGCATGCAACGCCTCCTATACTTTTATACGTGTAAAATATAAAAATAAACGTGTTTTAGTGTTTATTGAGTGTTATCAGTTGTTTTTTACAGTGTAGGTCAAGCTGTCCCCCGGTATATGGCGGGGGTCAGGGTGTGGGGGCAGGGAGGCATAAGTTTGGTTTGGGTACTAGGTAGTTGCCTCCCAGAATGATCGAAAAAGTGGACCCTTCGCTATACCATGCAATTTCCCATCACACAAAAATCAACATAGATAGATATATTTTTTTAAAGCGCAATATTCCATCGAAATAAATAGGCACCCTTTTTACAAAATTCCAAAAATTAAATTCAGAAATGCTTGGATAATCCAGAGAAGATGATATCGCACAATAGGCCTGTTTATGAACTTATTGTAGCCTATGTCCTTGCATGTTCAGGGATGAACATGATCAAGAGACTATTTTAAGGTACGTAGGCTACGTTATAAAAACAAAAACTTCTTTCGTGTTTCATTTTCGTTATAAAAATAAACTAGTCCTTTATATAATTATAATAAGTTTAACAAGTTTCCAAATAGCGGATTTATCAAAAGTGCGAAGTCGAATTATAATATTTACAATAATTGAACTCTGTATTCATACATGTTTACTGATATCACTGCACGCTAATTGAAAAATTGCGCTCAAGTTAATTATACCTATAATTTTAGTAACTCATTAACTCGTATAGCCTGGGGTATTATTTGCATTATTATTATATATTAACTCTTTTAATATCTTATTATATCGATACCGATATCATGAAACATCAACCGGTATAGTAGGCCTATTTAAAAATAAATTCAATTCAATTGAAAATGGGTAACTTATTAGTTTATTTTTGATAATAATTCCTGGAACTTATCTTTTGTTGACAACATATCAAATTATGAAATATATATCTTATACGAAGGGGCGGAGTCACTAAACAGCTCAAATGGGTTACTTATTAAAGGAAGTCTCCGGCAATCACAACATTATTCCTTATATGTAAGAAAAATAATTATCAAGCACGAATCACATGGTTTTATTTCCAACCACACCACTCTTCGCCATTTCCCTAACATAATATGAAATTAAAAAAAAAAAGAAAAGGAAATTAAGTTCGGCAGAGGCGGGGCTCGAACCCACGCTGCACTGCGCCGCTATCATGTACCGTCGACATTCGACATATCATATCACCAGCGCCTTAGACCGCTCGGCCACGAGGACTTATTGGTGTCATCGTGAAAATTCAAACATAATTTATCGCTAATGGAGCCCAGTCAGCCTACCATTTTTAGCTATTTTTCTTGTATAGGGGAGAGCGGGGAGTGCTCGCCCTATATTTTTCATACCAGCCTAGCGATGTCAATTTTAAGGTTAGGGACGACCTGATTAGCCCATGTGAAAGCCCTATGTCTTAGCCCGGGGTCTTAGCTATATACGGCCACAATCCCAGAACTATAGGCCTTACAATAGCTACAGGATAGAGCAAACAAAAAAGTTTTGCAAAGTGGCGAACTTGTCCCATATTGGGACAAGTTCGCCCATATGGTGGGGTAAGTTCAAAAAAAAAAAAAAAAAAAAAAAAGGTTTAAACATTGCATAACAATAACATATTAAATGCAAACATTTAGCAAGAGTATACAGAGTATTCATTCTCTTCTGGGGAGTCACTAAATTTGTTGCAGGGGTCGGGTCAGGGTAAAATGTAGGGGTCCAAAGTGAGCTTAAACGTATCATGTTTACAACTTCGGGGAGATTATGCTTTTCAGTAGTTTTACCTTGTTTAATGGTATAATTATAAATATTTTGCATAATACGCTGATGGGGCAGGTCCGCCCTCCAGTTTGGGGTAAGTCCGCCCGGGGAAGATATAGGGCGAACATGCCCCATCTTCAAAAGGGCGAACATACCTCTTGTGCACATTTTTGTATTTTCTTCAGGGTATGCAAAATACAAATCAAATAAGGAGTTTATAACTGCATTAAATCTTTGACAAATCCCATATGTTCCCAATACAGATTTCCATTAAAACCATGTGTATTTATGTATCAATGATAATACAACATTATTAATGCAAGGAAAAATTAACGTTTTGGTGTAATTTTTTTTGTTTTGGCTGCAGTTCGATGAACACGTCCCTATATGTCGCGTAGCTAATATGAGAAGTTTATAATGACCTATGTCACCTAATTTTGCTGAGAAACAAGGGGTGGGCGAACCTACCCCTAGCTAGGGTGAACACTCCACGCTCTCCCCTACACGATGTTTTTATCATTTATTTAAAAAAACCACATTAGACTCCTATTTTTTTTTTTTCAGGAAATAAAAGATTAGATTACCATAAAAAGGAAACAGTAATCTTTGGTGGGGTCTAATGTAATTTTTACATAGAATTTTCAACGTTTTTTCTATCCTTATTCTTGCTTAATTATAAAAATAATCTGGCCTATATAAAAGTGAAATAAAATTCTCTGCCTCTTAAACGACATCAAATGTGCCACAGTTGGGTATCACGAATCGTTGTATATGATGTGCAGTAAATATTCATATATTCTTTTATACATAGGATGCTTCAATTTTGACACAAAAAATATTTCATTTAAAACCCTCTCACTCGGCTATTTAAAAAAGGTAACCACGCTTCCCTAGAATGTGCAATAAATTAGCATTAAAAGTTTTCTTATTTTAGCAGCATGCTAGAAACTCTTGCCGTTTGGCGAAAAGAGGAGTAATTTAAAACAAATTCATCGTGACCATAAAAACGAAAACATCCGTTTCTCAACACGCGATATTCAAAATTCCCGGGCGCCGAGTGCAATAACGTCAATGCAATGAAGGCTGACGACAATTGAACACAAATAACCATTACGTCATTACACTTAGACAATTTCGGCGCGGGAATTTTGAATATCGCGTGTTGAGAGCCGACTATTTTTATTCGTTTTTATGGTCAATATGAGTTTGTTTTAAATAAAACAATGTGATTCGTGCTTGATAATTATTTTCTAACATATAAGGCATAATGTTATGATTGCTGGAGTCCCTCTTTAACTTGATATTGATAAGATTTCCAGGAAAATCGAGCCTTCCAAACATGTGCAGGAGCTATAGAGGGTGTCTTCAAACACTTTTGTGCGGGGAGTTCTACCAACATCCCTCGAAATGCATCCCCAACTGCGGCCTTACCATCAAATAGGGAGAACCACCGGAGGCTGCTACTCCCTCACTCACTCACTCAGTCACTCACACCCTCACTCACTCATGGCCGACCAAACACCCATCCACACACTCACCCACAGTCACTTAATTACTCACTCACTCAATCAATCAATCAATCACTCACATCTCAATCAATAAATCACTCTCACTCGCTCACGTACTTGAATACTCAATCCATCAATCAAGTAATCAATCATTACAACGAATCACACAATCAACCAATCAATCAATCAACCAATCAATATCATTGCACTTATTAACTCACTCACGTACTCAATCAATGTTTTTTATTTTTTGTCCAATGAGTTCATAAATCTTACTTGACAATAAATATAGTAGAACCCTGACACAGACACGGTAACATAACCATCGTCACTGTAACTCATTCGGTCTAGAAATGAAGACTGTGTTCTTGTTGTCCAGTCGGTTAAGATTTTGGGTGTCTGGTAACCTGTATGATATGAAAGGCTATGAAAGTCAATCAATAAAGAAACAAAAGTTGCAATGTCATCTTGATTTATGGCCAAATTAATCAATTTTAAAAGTTCACAAGCTGCATGATATTTGTTCCAAATATGCATTTGGAAAAGAGAGGAGAACGGACCATTTTAAAATTATTATGCTCCCTTGGAAATTTTACAAGGTACGGCACTAAGTTCTTCTAAAATAACATTCTGAAAAACATAAGTGTGTGTTGGGCATCAGCATGTTGAATTCTCAGCTTCATTTTTATCAAACCTTTGCCGTCTAAAAAAATGAACTATTATGATAAGGATATTGAACTGAGTATAATGCATTGGTCAAGATAATCGCACGCGCCGTGGAGTTATTGCATTTTAGCTCGGGAGCCGATAGGCTCGAGAGCTAAATACAATAACTCCATGGCAAGTGCGATTATCTTGACGAATGCATTTGCACGAGTACATTATGCGGCATATACTTTGAGTGTATTAAAACAATAGGCAATATTAATTGCTGCATTCATTATATTAGTTTGACTATTAGGGAAAATATCTTAAATTTTAAAAACACCGTCAGGTCACTGGCCAGGTAGCATTTAACCAAATCAATCACTGTATAAGTTAGCTATCAATGGTATCGATTGCGCCATACGTCATAATTTAGTAACTTATTCACGCATGGTTTGTAACTAACGATACTAACGGGATGCTGCAGCCAAAAAAATTGTTTCGCTTGCCCAAGATCGCAATAATTGGAGAAAGCTTGTAGTCGCCTGCTCCGCAGCCGACTGATGATGATGATGATGATGATGATGATAACGATAAGCATTCCACATTTTATTTGTACAAAACTCCAGGGTCAATGGTTTGCATTATTCATTGAGTGCCAAAACATATGACAAAAATAGCACATTATTTTTAAAAATAACTTTCCAAGTAATCGTAGGTGCTGATATGATCACAATTACCATTGTTTTGAAATGAGTGTGAACAGCACAATTGCTCTCGAACATACACTGTTAAAACATTGTTTATAATTTTGCTGTTTAAAAAGACGTTAAAGTTTTAAATAACATTATTCGGTTTTTTGTTATAACATGTTGTCTTAAACAAGGTTGTATAAGTTTTAAACAATGTTGCAAGATTTTAAACAACCGCTGTTTACCGGGTACATAGCTCAACCTTGTTTAAAATTAAAATTAAACAACTTGTTTAAAAATTGAAACAAATGTTACTTGAACTTTTAAACAAGTTGTTGAACGTGTTTAATTGGTAAACAAGTTGTTGAATTTTTAACATGGTTAAGCGATGCACCCGGTAAACAAAGGTTGTTTAAAATTTTCAACAACTTGTTTAGTTTTGTTCTAACAGTGTAACATTAACAAGACAATAATGTTCAAAGTACAAAGCGTAACTGACACACAGCGTCATCATCCCTATATATTCGTGTCAAAAATTGCCGTGATAGTACGGCGAATCCTCTCGTTTTTCAAGAGCTACGCATGGCGATTTATCGATTTGAATACATCTTTACATTTTGAGTTTGGACTTCAGCACTGAGCGATCTAGCGATCGATTCCTAGCCAACCAGATAGGACTCCTTTTCTTGTGTTCGGTGAAATACCAATCGCCCGTCGCTCACCAACGGAGTATTAAGTTGCAGGGAAAATATTTATAATACAGGTGTCGACACTGTGTGACATGTTTTTGAAGGATTCGCCTTCGGAAAAAGAAAGAACACGTTTCGAAATAATCAGTGCACAGAGTGAAAAGGAAGACTCTTTCACTCCCATAAAAACGGTTTGCCAATTGGAAGCTAAAATGGTCAAATATATGAGAGGTTAACTGGTTCAAAAACACACGCATTTGCGTAACATTGGGGTGGGGTTGTGTGATCGCATGTTCTCCCTCCTTAACATTAAATACCAGGGGGATTTATCCCAATCCCTGCCCCCCCCCCGGGATCTGTACGCCTGTGCTATTCCAGAAAATAGAGGAGTTCGGATTTCCAGACTTTTTGTTCAGTCGTGACTTGGAAATCCATACATTTAAAGTGTCCAAGGCGAAAACATTCAACAGAAAAATAGTCCAAAGTCAGAAATCCTAATTTTGATTAAAAAAAAGTTACTCCTCTATAGGGGGTGTGCATTTATTTTCTGGAATAGCCGAATGTTTGATAAGCATCAGTCCATCAGCCTTACCTGGTAATAACTCTGCTTGAAATTTAGGATGCAGGTGGGCTTTTGGTGTCACAGGGTTACGAGGAGGTCGTACATTTTGAATGGATCCATTTCTGTCTAGGTCATCGGACGATGTTGATCTCTTCTCCAGAGTTTCTGATCCAAACAAAATGATGTTGAAAATCCGTGTTAACGTGTCGCCTGTAAAGTAGGCGGGACTATTATAGGTCCTACACCTATTGTTTAAAATCTCAAACACAGTCTGTCATCATCATCATCATCATCATCATCATCATCACCATCATCATTTTAATATAATTATCATCATCATTATCATCATCATCATCATCATCATTTTAATATAATCATCATCATCATCATCATCATCATCATCTTCATCGTCATCATAATCATCATCATCATCATCATCATCTTCAGCATCTTGCAATAGCAACAACTGCGAACGAGCGCGCAGCAGCAGAATCAGCACATTAATATAATTTGCGTACCTCCTTGTATGTTTGAAGTTGTTCTAAGATGATCTTCCACTGTTTCTTCGACATGCTGCAACATTAATTAATTATAGAAAGCAAAATGGTGTCCAATTTAAAAGATTTTAAACTACAATTAATATCATGTCAAAAGATAACATGAAGTTGAGAAGCTTATTTCATGTATTTCTAATATCTCTATTAAAAGATTCAATATAATGTTAGACAATGAGATCATTGAACCAAGTGACAGCGAATGGAGTTCACCATGTTTTCTTGTCCCTAAGCCAGGAAGTTCATACAGGCTCGTGGCAGATATGAGATCTGCAAATTTGCATTCAAAGACGGATTCGTACCCTATTCCGAGAATTGATGATTACATTGACAATAACAGTAGAACCAGTTAGAGCATTGGACTCTCAATCCAGGAGTCGCTGGTTTAAATCTCGGGTTCATATACCGCTTTGTTTAGTTCCCCCACTTCACCACTTCATTTAATATGTTAGGTCTACCTATTTTTACAAATAAAACATACGAGACTAGGCTGCACATTGCATTTCTTACCTTTTTTAAAACCTGGTTAATATCGATAGCGGTAGGCGTACAACAATTCACATTTGAATCATCCCTCGACAAACCACCGCTGTATCCAGGGTTCCTAATTTCTGTTGGATCCACTGAAAATTTGCCCTTGTACGAATCTGATATATTCTTAATATCTACGCCCAGTTGTAATGATATGATCCACGCGAGAAGAGCCAGTATCAATGTTTCAGCAAAAAGCAACAGAAAAAATGTCAATCCAAGACTGAAAACAGAATATCTCCGCGATGATGAATTCCCTTCTTTGCATGTTAATATTTCGACCAACATGGTGCTTGGAGTCCATTCATTCTCGAGTAATTGTTTCTTTTCCTCCATTTGATATAGCTGATTTATACTTGTTTACTATTTCGAAAATATGCAAATATAAATATGCTATTTTTATATTGTCTATGCAATTTCAAAGGTTAAAACGCCACTTTGTGTCTTAAACATGAACAGTGCGGCGATAGATCGTAAACACGTTCTTTCGTGATCAAAGGTCACACTTCGCATTGCGAAATTCAGGGGATTTCCCGTTATGCGTCACCTGGTTTGTAATCATGCGCACACGTACGTTGCCGAGATATTAAGGGATATGGAATGAGCGTTTCGACAGTATTTTTTTGTGGGACATGAGAGCATATCAGACATATCGAATTACATTCTGAATACGAAGAATGTCTCTCTGATATCAAATAATTTTAATTTTTTGAAATTCAAGATATAATACAAATTTTATGACAAATTATGAAAATTTGATATTTTTCACATTTTTTATAGGCCTATATAACAGTCCTCGAAGTAAATTTTATAAATCTAATAATATATTCTTAAAGAGTATGTAGCTGGGAGGAAAAGCCGACGATCAATTGAAAATTTTGACCTTTTATATTGAAGATATGGATTTTTTTCCCAAAAAGACCTAATTGTTTTTGGTGTTTTGGGAAAAAAAATCCATATCTTCAATACGAAAGGTCAACATTTTCAATTGATTGTCGGCTTTTCATCCCACCTACATACACTTTAAGTATAAATCATCAGCTTTATAAAGTTTACTTCGAGTACTGTTAAATACCAAAAATATCAATTTTTAATCATTTGCCATAAAATGTGTATTACATTGCAAATTTCAAAAAATCAAAATTATTTGGTATCAGAAGGACATTCTTCGTATTCAGAATGCAATTCGATATGTTTGATGTGCTAGCTCTAATGTCCCACAATAAATACTGTCCAAACGTTCATACCCCATCCCTTAACGATAAATATCTCGATAATTTATAGCCTATAGAGCACAGTGATAGATATTATTATAATCATATTTAATATATAAAGGGGACATTTTACAATGCTGTATCTTTTACATGCGAATAATAATTATTAATTATGTTCAGGCAGTAAAATAAAAACGTAAATAATGGATGAGGCGTAGGGGAGAGCGGGGAGTGTTCGCCCTATTTTTTTCTGACCAGCCTAGCGATGTCAATTTTAAGGTTAGGGATGACCGGATTAGCCCATGTGAAAGCCCTATGTCTTAGCTATATACGACCACAATCCCAGAACTATAGGCCTTACAATAGCAACAGGATAGAGCACACAAAAAAGTTTTGCAAAGTGGCGAACTTGCCCCATATTGGGGCAGGTTCGCCCATAGGGTGGGGTAAGTTCACCCTAATCACAAAAAAAGGTGTAAACATTGCGTAACAATAACATACTCAATGCAAACATTTAGCAAGAGTATACAGGGCATTCATTCTCTTCTGGGGAATCACTAAATTTGTTGCAGGGGTCGGGTCAGGGTAAAATGTAGGGGTCCAAAGTGAACTTAAACGTATCATGTTTACAACTTCAGGGGGATTATGGATTAGGACATAAACGGTGTTATGAGTAATACTGATACCACATAACTTTAAAAAACATGATTTTCAGTAGTTTTACCTCGTATAATGGTATAATTATCAATATTTTGCATAATACGCTGATGGGGCAGGTCCGCCCTGCAGTTTGGGGTAAGTCCGCCCGGGGAAGATAGAGGGCGAACATGCCCCATCCTCAAAAGGGCGAACGTGCCCCTTGTGCACATTTTAATTTTTTCTTCAGGGTATGCAAAATACAAATCGAATAAGGAGTTTGTAACTGCATTAAATCTTTAACAAATCCCATATGTTCCAAATACAGATTTCCATTAAAACCATCTGTATTTATGTATCAATGATAATACAACATTATTAATGCAAGAAAAAATTACGTTTTAGTGTAATTTTTTTGTTTTGGCTGCAGTTCGATGAACACGTCCCTATATGTCGCGTAGCTAATATGAGAAGTTTATAATGACCTATGTCACCTAATTTTGCTATCACCAAATCCCCCGATAGCCGTAGTGCTGAGAAACAAGGGGTGGGCGAACCTGCCCCTAGGGCGAACACTCCCCGCTCTCCCCTAGCCGAACCACATTATTATATTATTTGGGTAGTTTTTGGGTGTAAACATGGTAAAGGATACTGCAAATACCCGTATTTATATTACAAAACATAATTATGGACCTACAATAGCTTAAATCGAAACGTTTAGTTCTAAACACATATCTAAACACTTCAATATGTTTACGTGCTACACTTTTTACACAGTTAATGTATACTGAGGAGGTTTAACACCATAAGACACTAAATGATAAACATCAATGTATTTAGGGATTAAACATGTTGATTTTTAAGAACTATAAACACCTATTGTTTAAAATTAGGCCTACTATAGACAGTTAGTTCATGAATAGTATGTTTAATCTTGAAAGCAAACACATGTTTAATATTTTGTACCTGCCCATCTTTTCTTTTTGCTGTCTTTATATACCGTAAAAAGTCATCTACAGGCATATAGAGTGCTTCTGACGAAAGCTAAATTAATCCAGGCACCATTATGGAGTTTGAGCAAATAAATTACAGATCCAAGAATATACAAACAAGTATTATTGTAAGACCAATCTATTGTATTGGCATATTTACGCATGTATCGTATTAATTTAGCTTTCATCAAAATACTATGCTTGTAGACGAGGTTTTACGGTATTGTGTTTTTAATACCCAAATACTTGGATGCGTATTGTGTTTATCCTTTAGTGTTTAGGAGCATTAAGATAACATTTATATGTTTAACGGTCCGTAACCCGGTCGACAGCATCATCCCCCCGATATTTTTCATTGTTGATGAGGTTTTGGTACATACTGCAGTTACTGTCCGTTTTCCTATACACAATACACAGTGCTCTTACCATTGACGCGTAACCTCTACAAATAGCGTATGTTAGAAGTATGGGTAATTGCCTAGTTAACGTCGCTGTGTGAAAAATAAGCGGCCAATATTAAAAGTACTCTTCTAAAATTCTAGAAAATATAGTTTTGTAACATGTCCTAAATTTTTAGCTAATTTAGATGTTTGGAAATATTCGCACTTTGGTGTTTTAGTGTATGTTATAGGTAATAGTGCATTGCCTAGTTAACGTCGCTGTGTGAAAAATAACCGGCCAATATTAAAAGTACTCTTCTGAAATTCTAGAAAATATAGTTTTGTAACATGTCCTAAATTTTTAGCTAATTTAGGTGTTTGGAAATATTCGCACTTTGGTGTTTTAGGAAGGATATGTAAACGACAGATAACACCAAAAAAAAAAAAAAAAAAAAATATTTCCAAACCGTGTTACGGCCCACATTCATAATATGCACAGTATTGTCTCATTTCGTGAACAAAAGCTACACAGTAATTGTTACCTTGCGTTTGCTTTATAATCGTTCACCCAACTGAAACTATAATACCAGCTCATTGCTCAAAACAGACACATGTGTGTGTGGATTTAACCAGAGAAGATCTGATGTAACATAGTTGAGCTGTTTTCAATGAGTGTTATCTTGGTTTAATAGCTTTTAATGGGGTTTAAGTCCTGTAAAGGTCGTGGTGAATTCTACTGTAGACATGACTGCATCATGATCACATAATAGGCCTAGATACTATTTTTCTCATTACTATCCTGAAATTTGACGCCCTAAGTCGATGTATTTCCGGAGAAATCATGCAAAATGTTGTTCAGCGGCCTTTAGAGGCTACCAATTTCTAAATACTAAAATAGTACTTCGGATTTCTGGGCAGGGAATTATGAATGAATCATCAGTCTCCTCAACAGCTCATTTGGTTTCGCTTCATTCACATTCTGTGAAAAGAGCGAACCACACTAACTGCTGAGGAGACTCCAGCTTTACGGCCATAGTAGGCCTATATAGCTTTAAAAATTCCATCATGGAGGAAGCGGGCTGTATGGCACAATTGGTTAGCGCGTTATGTTTTTACCCGAGAGGTACCCGGTTCAATACCCGGTAGTAGTTTTCTTTTCCTCTCCATTTTTAACCCAAAGTTTTTTACATTCATTTTAAATGTACATATTGCAAAGCTTTGCAAGAGGAAATATATTTTGTTTCCTTTTTTCTGAAACGGTACGAAAAAGAGTTAAAAACAAAAAAAATCCGTTCAATACGTGCATTTGCAGCGTTGGCGTCAGGTCTGTTTTGCTTTCGTCGATAATGGCTATTGCAATAATTTATACACAAAAATCTATCATGAACGATATAAAGATGAAACTGGTTGTGGTGAGTGGTAGGCCTATTATAATTATTAAAACTAGTGTCACAACTTAGTATCGGAACGTGTACTAGTGCAGCTTGATTGTTGATCAGTGCAACCACGCACGCACGGCACATGACGAACGGGAATTACGGTACATGCTGTTGTTGCTTGCCTGCCCAGAATGCAATTCACGCATACCAAAGTATTGGATTGCAAATTTTGCTATTTATTCACATTTACGCTGAAAATGCTCTCGTTTTTTCACAAAGCAGCATTAAGGGGACGATATTTGATATTATTATGTAGTTTTAAAGACAATCCATATCCAAAACCAATAGGGTTACCCTCCCCCCTTTAATACCTAAATCTTGAAATGCCAAAAGGTATGACCCCGGGTTGTGTTAAATGAAAGTGAAAACAGTAAAGAATATGGTAAAAATATTTTTCAATCTGAGGTGACACTCCTTAGTATTCACAAGACCGGGGTCAAATCAAAGAGGAAAAATATGATTTCCATAAGTGGGGGGGCGACACTCCTTCAAATACCAATTATGTTGGTAATTGCAGGGACCCATTATACATGTAGGCTTCACTGGGATACTGCTGAAGTCTCTTAATAAGGAAAAAGGCTGTGACCTTACATTTGCATACTTTCAATTTTAAATTGCCAACGGATTCTAATGTTTGAGCGCTGTCATGATTGCATGATAGGAGGGAATCCTCACTGTGACATAATTCTTCCTTATTGATGTAAGAAAGGAAACCATTGCGATTGAAAGGGCATTGGGTGTAAACATGGTAAAGGATACTGCAAATACCCGTATTTATATTACAAAACATAATTATGGACCTACAATAGCTTAAATCGAAACGTTTAGTTCTAAACACATATCTAAACACTTCAATATGTTTACGTGCTACACTTTTTACACAGTTAATGTATACTGAGGAGGTTTAACACCATAAGACACTAAATGATAAACATCAATGTATTTAGGGATTAAACATGTTGATTTTTAAGAACTATAAACACCTATTGTTTAAAATTAGGCCTACTATAGACAGTTAGTTCATGAATAGTATGTTTAATCTTGAAAGCAAACACATGTTTAATATTTTGTACCTGCCCATCTTTTCTTTTTGCTGTCTTTATATACCGTAAAAAGTCATCTACATGTATATAGAGTGCTTCTGACGAAAGCTAAATTAATCCAGGCACCATTATGGAGTTTGAGCAAATAAATTACAGATCCAAGAATATACAAACAAGTATTATTGTAAGACCAATCTATTGTATTGGCATATTTACGCATGTATCGTATTAATTTAGCTTTCATCAAAAATACTATGCTTGTAGACGAGGTTTTACGGTATTGTGTTTTTAATACCCAAATACTTGGATGCGTATTGTGTTTATCCTTTAGTGTTTAGGAGCATTAAGATAACATTTATATGTTTAACGGTCCGTAACCCGGTCGACAGCATCATCCCCCCGATATTTTTCATTGTTGATGAGGTTTTGGTACATACTGCAGTTACTGTCCGTTTTCCTATACACAATACACAGTGCTCTTACCATTGACGCGTAACCTCTACAAATAGCGTATGTTAGAAGTATGGGTAATTGCCTAGTTAACGTCGCTGTGTGAAAAATAAGCGGCCAATATTAAAAGTACTCTTCTAAAATTCTAGAAAATATAGTTTTGTAACATGTCCTAAATTTTTAGCTAATTTAGATGTTTGGAAATATTCGCACTTTGGTGTTTTAGTGTATGTTATAGGTAATAGTGCATTGCCTAGTTAACGTCGCTGTGTGAAAAATAACCGGCCAATATTAAAAGTACTCTTCTGAAATTCTAGAAAATATAGTTTTGTAACATGTCCTAAATTTTAGCTAATTTAGGTGTTTGGAAATATTCGCACTTTGGTGTTTTAGGAAGGATATGTAAACGACAGATAACACCAAAAAAAAAAAAAAAAAAATATTTCCAAACCGTGTTACGGCCCACATTCATAATATGCACAGTATTGTCTCATTTCGTGAACAAAAGCTACACAGTAATTGTTACCTTGCGTTTGCTTTATAATCGTTCACCCAACTGAAACTATAATACCAGCTCATTGCTCAAAACAGACACATGTGTGTGTGGATTTAACCAGAGAAGATCTGATGTAACATAGTTGAGCTGTTTTCAATGAGTGTTATCTTGGTTTAATAGCTTTTAATGGGGTTTAAGTCCTGTAAAGGTCGTGGTGAATTCTACTGTAGACATGACTGCATCATGATCACATAATAGGCCTAGATACTATTTTTCTCATTACTATCCTGAAATTTGACGCCCCAAGTCGATGTATTTCCGGAGAAATCATGCAAAATGTTGTTCAGCGGCCTTTAGAGGCTACCAATTTCTAAATACTAAAAAGTACTTCGGATTTCTGGGCAGGGAATTATGAATGAATCATCAGTCTCCTCAACAGCTCATTTGGTTTCGCTTCATTCACATTCTGTGAAAAGAGCGAACCACACTAACTGCTGAGGAGACTCCAGCTTTACGGCCATAGTAGGCCTATATAGCTTTAAAAATTCCATCATGGAGGAAGCGGGCTGTATGGCACAATTGGTTAGCGCGTTATGTTTTTACCCGAGAGGTACCGGTTCAATACCCGGTAGTAGTTTTCTTTTCCTCTCCATTTTTAACCCAAAGTTTTTACATTCATTTTAAATGTACATATTGCAAAGCTTTGCAAGAGGAAATATATTTTGTTTCCTTTTTTTTCTGAAACGGTACGAAAAAGAGAAAAAAACAAAAAAAATCCGTTCAATACGTGCATTTGCAGCGTTGGCGTCAGGTCTGTTTTGCTTTCGTCGATAATGGCTATTGCAATAATTTATACACAAAAATCTATCATGAACGATATAAAGATGAAACTGGTTGTGGTGAGTGGTAGGCCTATTATAATTATTAAAACTAGTGTCACAACTTAGTATCGGAACGTGTACTAGTGCAGCTTGATTGTTGATCAGTGCAACCACGCACGCACGGCACATGACGAACGGGAATTACGGTACATGCTGTTGTTGCTTGCCTGCCCAGAATGCAATTCACGCATACCAAACGTATTGGATTGCAAATTTTGCTATTTATTCACATTTACGCTGAAAATGCTCTCGTTTTTTCACAAAGCAGCATTAAGGGGACGATATTTGATATTATTATGTAGTTTTAAAGACAATCCATATCCAAAACCAATAGGGTTACCCTCCCCCCTTTAATACCTAAATCTTGAAATGCCAAAAAGGTATGACCCCCGGGTTGTGTTAAATGAAAGTGAAAACAGTAAAGAATATGGTAAAAATATTTTTCAATCTGGAGGTGACACTCCTTAGTATTCACAAGACCCGGGGTCAAATCAAAGAGGAAAAAATATGATTTCCATAAGTGGGGGGGGGCGACACTCCTTCAAATACCAATTATGTTGGTAATTGCAGGGACCCATTATACATGTAGGCTTCACTGGGATACTGCTGAAGTCTCTTAATAAGGAAAAAGGCTGTGACCTTACATTTGCATACTTTCAATTTTAAATTGCCAACGGATTCTAATGTTTGAGCGCTGTCATGATTGCATGATAGGAGGGAATCCTCACTGTGACATAATTCTTCCTTATTGATGTAAGAAAGGAAACCATTGCGATTGAAAGGGCATTCCCCGATATGTTGCAACTTCCAAGAAAGGGATAATTAACTCCTGCCAAGGTTGCAAGCAGAGAAGATTACTCTTTGTTGCCATGCTGTTTCTTGTTTTAATATCAATAAGACAAGAAGAGTCTTTAAAAAAAGTCAAGTTCATAGATCAGGTGTATAGTAATTTATTATAACTTTCAATTTTCATACACTGCACTGTACTGATTTGACAATAAATTTTAGAGTGATTTGAGGCATAATGAATGATACCTACATCCTGACTCTGGAAAATAATTGAAAAAAAAAAGATAATGATAAGATAAGATAAGATAAGATAAGATAAGATAGGCCTAAGATATTTATATGATAAGATATGATAAGATAAGATACGATACGATACGATACGATAAGATAAGATAAGATAAGATAAGATAAGATGAGATGAGATGAGATGAGATGAGATGAGATGAGATGAGATGAGATGAGATAAGATGAGATGAGATGAGATGAGATGAGATGAGATGAGATAAGATAAGATAAGATAAGATAAGATAAGATAAGATACGATACGATACGATACGATACGATACGATACGATAAGATAAGATAAGATAAGATAAGATAAGATAAGATAAAGATAAAGATAAAGATAAAGATAAAGATAAAGATAAGATAAGATAAGATAAGATACGATAAAGATAAGATAAGATAAAATAAGATAAAATAAGATAAGATAAGATAAGATAAGATACGATAAGATAAGATAAGATAAGATAAAGATAAAGATAAAGATAAAGATAAAGATAAAGATAAAGATAAAGATAAGATAAGATACGATACGATACGATACGATACGATACGATACGATAAGATAAGATAAGATAAGAAAAGATAAAGATAAAGATAAAGATAAAGATAAAGATAAAGATAAAGATAAGATCGGATGGGATGGGATGAGATGAGATGAAATAAGATACGATACGATCAAGATAAAATAAGATTGATGAGATATAGGATAAGATCAGATAAGATGAGATTTATGAGATGAGATAAGATATAAGAGTAGATGAATTAAAATTAAAGAAGTTATTACTTACACATAATCGCCATTTTATTATGTAGGCCCTAACATGCATAATCAAATATATAAATTTCTTCTCGAAAATAAAACTTGTGCCAACGCATATAAACTATACAATTTAGTTCGCACTTTTTATTTTTACTATGCTTTTTTTTGTTTTTTGTTTTTTGCGCTGAAATACAAGTGAATAAAATGTCACCTATAACTATATGATAACTGCTTCAATTCAAAACAAAATTAATAAGATAAAAATATAACACCATTTCATATTTCAGATCAAGGAAATAATATGAATGCAGAGAATAAAACTCTTTTGCAAACGGGAAATAGATGGCAGAAACAAACGACAATGAAAGAAAAACACGTGCGTCATTTCGATCACTTTTGTTCCCGGGCTTTGTTCATATATAGTTTGGACGTTTTGCAATATTAACTCGATTCGCAAAGAAACTTAATTATTTGTGTTTCGAGTATATCGGTATAGGCCTAGACCTTCAGAAAAATCCCCCTTTACAACCATAATTATTATTATATCAATATACATTGTATATTTAAGGATCTGGTAGCAACGTTTGGAGTATTTTTGTGAGAAATGAAGGCACATCAGACATATCAAATTGCATTTTACAAAGAATATCCTTCTGATATCAAATAATTTTGATTTCTTGAAATTCGCGATATACACATTTTATGGCAAATGATAAAAAATAATATTTTTGATATTCAACAGTCCTCGAAATAAACGTTATAAATCTAATGATTATATACTTAAAGTGTGTAGCTGGGATGAAAAGCCGACGTTCAATTGAAAATTTTGACCTTTCGTATTGAAGATATGGATTTTTCCCAAAGCAGCCCAAAAAATTAGGTCTTTTGGGGAAAATTGTATATCTTCAATATGATAGGTCAAAATTTTCAAGTCATCGTCGGCTTTTCATCCCAGCTATTATATACATACACTTTAAGTGCTCATCATTAGATATATAAAGTTTACTTCGAGGACAGTAAAATATCAAACATTTTAAAATATCAAATTTTTTTATAAAATTTGTATTATATCGCGAATTTCCAAAAATCAAAATGATTTGATATCAGTCGTATTCAAAATGCAATTCGATATGTCTGGTGTACTCTCAGCTCCGATAAAAAAAAATGATGTTTTATGATGGGTGGGTGGGGGTATGCGTGTTGTGGGTGTTTGTAATTGGTGGGTGTCGGGTGATGGGCATGGTGGGTGTTGTATTGTTTTATCTATAATATTTTTATGAGGAAACTCGGACCACGGAATAGAAAGATAACTTAAGTTTTTGTCGTTATCTCGATTGAACATTGTCATGGTTGTGATACGGACGTGGGGGTGTATAGGTGTAAGCACACTGGGTGGGGTGTGTGGTGGTGGGGTGTTTCTTTAATTGTATATACGGGTGCAGTGTTTCCGTGTAGGCCTGTAATAGATGATGATGAAAAAATGTGTCTGTTTCTCTTTCGAGTGTGTTTTAATACCGAACAAAACTATTACCATGATTACAGCAAGAAGAAAAAAATACACAATATTTTCGTTATAGGACCGTAAAACCCCGTCTACAAGCATATAAAGTGCTTCTGATGAAAGCTAAATTATTCCAGGCACCATTATGGAGTTTGAGCAAATAAATTACAAATCCAAGCATATAAAAACAAGTATTATTGTAAGACCAATCTATTGTATTGGTATATAATACGCCTGGTTCGTTAAAGTAATAAGCTTTCATCAAAAACCCTATATGCTTGTAGACGAGGTTTTACGGTAGTTTATATAAAGCGTTAGGGCCTAATACTTGTGTGCTATAATTGAATACAATACAATATAGTATATTTATTTGTCTTTTATGTATTCGTACACTACACTTATGTGTTTAATTTATTTCTGTTATTTCATTATGCTATTACACATTCGACTAAATTATCTTCTGTCTCAATACGGTATATATTTTGTTTGTTTGTTTACCCAGGTTGGTCCGTGAGGAACACATGCTAATCCATGGAAAACCATGAACCGTTCCAAGCTCATACAAATGCACAAGCCTGGATAGCCAGTGTAGGCTAATATATGCATGCTGGCCTAGATAGCTTTGATAAACAAAGCAAGAAATGGAAGAAAATAGCTAGAAAAAGAGAAAAGAGAGAAGGCCACTCCCAAACACAATTGTACAATTTTACTCTTAGCCCTTACTTCGTGAGAAAGGAAACTGGAATTCCAATCTCAGGCCCCGATGCAAAGGCTTAATATATGTTTCCTCATTAGCCGCTCATCATTTAATATTCTTCCTTACCCAATAATAAATCTCATTTGCAAGCATCTGCCTTTTATCATTGTCTACATTTCAGTCGTAACTCTTCTATTCATGGACACTTCCTTCACCACGTTCTGATTTTACACTCTATCCCGGCACTCTATCCCCAAGCGTTATTTTTCCTCTCTCTGTTCTCTCTTTCCTCCTTCACCATGTTCTGATGTTAGTACACTCTATCCCCACGCGTTATCTTTCCTCTCTCTGTTCTCTCTTTCCTCTCTACTCTGTTTCCCACTCTCTCCCTTCTCTGCATGTCTCCCTGCCTCTCCCCGTATCCCCTACCTCCCTCCCTCCTCTCTCCCTCCCCTTCATTCTCCATCTCTCTCCCTCTCCGTCTCTCTCTCTCTCTCTCTTCCTCCCTCTCTCTGTTCCTCACGCACACCCCCACAACCCGCCCACACCCCCACACACATACCCCTTGCATTACTATTAGTACCGAGGACCTGGACAACTTACCATTATTCGAGGACCTCTACTTTGGGACCGCGTTCAAATAAGAAAATAGGTAGGCCTATATCTTTAAGGTGGTACTACACCCTGTGGTAAATTTGTGACTATTTTTGCATTTTTCTCAAAGAATAATAACACACTGGTAACAAAAGTTATGTATATTATTGGGGCAAGGTATCCAATTACTACACTAAAATTTCAGTGACTCAAGACAAGCGGTTCAGTATTTAGGCCTATATGAAAGGAAATGAGGTACATCCTAGCGGAACCTTATTTCTTATCATAAATTACGAACCGCTTGTCTGGTCACTGAAATTCCAGTGTAGTAATTGGATTCCATGCCCCCAATAATATACCTTAAAATAACTTTTGTTACCACTGTGTTATTAGTTTTTGAGAAAAATGCAAAAATAGACACAAATTTATCGAGGGGTGTAGTACCCCCTTAAGCTAAGTGAATAAGACTTTGGACACTGCATGCATTTGAAATTTATTTAATTAAAACGACATAGCATTCTAACCGAGGATTTGTCAAGTATTACTATAGTTAACAATAGATGGGAATCTTGAAATACAGTAATTACACAAAATGTGGGCGACGCCCTCTGGGCGTTGGATGGAGGGACTCGACGACGTTGGGGTAAAAATTCAAGTACCGCATTTCCGAGGACTTCCGAGCTCAGGGACGTTCATATGTGTCCGTGTCCCTGAGGCGCATTGGAATTGATTATATGCACTTCGAGGACGCAAGTTTAGGTCCTGGGTGTGCACAAGGTCCTCGTTATGTTGATGTGTTATCATGTGTCGTCCTCGGAAGTAATAGCAAGGCAAACGCACCCCTCCCCAACACACACTCTTTTCTCTCTTACCCCTTTAAAATCGCCTCAAGTTTCATTTAATAAATAGATACCGAAAAAACTGTCTTTTGAGATAAAGGTAAACCCAGTTTGTGCGTTTCTAGGACTAGACACCTTGACGAAGACTTCGTCTCCATCGAACAGTCTGTAGATTCCTGAATGAAAGCTGGAATGAGAGGCGATGTTGTCCTCAGAAGAACAGATTTGTGCGGCACTTCTCATCAGATTTTCAGGTTCTGGTCTGTATTGTTGATTTTCTGAACAAAAGATAAGAGTTACATAACTGTCTTATAGATTAAAACAATGTGGTATGTATTCATTTTAGTATGTTTTCATTTTTCTTCAAATAACATAAATAAATTGACTATGAAGAAGACTGATGAGGAGATGTGTCAGGGAATCTATCCAAATAAGGAGAACTGGCAGCCATGCGCGTATTTCTTTGGGGGGGCTTTGGGGCGCCAGCCCCGGGGTAAAAGCAGGGGCGGCCAAAATGAAGGGGCGGCGGAAGAAGAAGGGGCGGCAAAAACAGGGGCGGCAAAAAGAATTAGTAAATAAAAAAGGGCGGAAAAAGCATAAAAAATTTTGAAAAAAATGGTACTGTACATCAAAATGTCCTGCTTTTAGGGCGCAAGCGCCTGAAACCCCTTTTTTTTCTTTTCTTTTTTTGCTCTTCACTTTTTCAAACGACCGAGAAAAAAATTGGGTCAACCTTTTCGGGCTGTTGAGGAAGGGGGCGGCAAAAAAATTGAATTCTCTTCAGCCCCCCGGTATTGGGGCGGCCACAGTACGCCACTAGGCAGCGATATCATTCAGAGACAGGGTGATTTTGTCACTTGCCCAAAGGCAATCAAATATATCTGATAGTCAAGAGGCCGGTCACCAAGCTACCATAGCTCTGCTAACGTGAGTCATCTTATTGGGGGCGACTATAATTAGGGCGTGGCACCGGGTCTGATGGTGAGGATGGAGGCAGAAGCCATTTTCGGCAATTTTCGATCAAGGTATCGTAACTGTATATCTCATTAGTAATTGTCACCATTTTTATGTCCATAAGAGAACTATCCATTAGCAAAGGGCAAAAGTTGTGCTTGCTAACGATTAAAAGAAATGACAAAATACCTACCAACAACAGTGTTATGAAATACGGAACCTGACACATCATTATCCAGGTCCAAGTTGACCTATTAAGAAAGGATGATTAAAACCAGTAATAAGAACAAAAGAAAAAGAAAGAACAGTGAAAGTGTTAAGTCATTACCCAGGTCCAAGTTGACCTATTAAAGAAAGAGGATTAAAACCAGTAATTATTACAAAACAAGAGGAAACAACAATGAAAGTATTTCGTCATTACCCAGGACCAAGTGGAAAGTATGATTGATTATAAAACAATGGAAAGAACAATACAAGTATTACGTAAAACAATATTATTGTGATTAACTTAATGATTAAACAGTACCGATTTCCTTATAACATATACCAATAATAATATTAGAAAGCCTTTCCTGGTTTCTTTTTCATAAACTTTATAACCAATCATTTTGTGCTAAACCTGGCCTTGACAGTCGTTCTGAAATTTAAAAAACTAATAGGCATATTTATGTTCCAAACCGATGAAATTAATAAATTGATTTTAGATCAAAAGAAGTTGCACTACAAAGATAAGGCCGTATAAAATTAATGTTTTGGTTCTCGTCCAGAGGATTTTCATGAATTGATGAGGGAGGGAGGTGTTTTTTTTTTTTTTTTTTTTTCAATGTAAAATTAGCATTGTCAGTAGTTTTCGGTCTTCTCCAACAGTGCTCGAGGAAACGATGAGGCCTTTTTTTTTTTTTTTTTTTTTCAAATGTGAGATTCTGAGGGATAAACCCCCTAGAGTACCACAAAAAGACTTGGAAGTGATGCTTGTTCTTTAATAAACTTATTTATATGTATGAAGATTTCATAAATCATTCCAAAGTCTTAAAAATTGAAAAATCTATAAAAAAAAAAAAAATCTGACAAATCCCAGAAATTGAGGAGGGAGGACGAGAACCAAAATATTAATTTTACACGGCCTAATCAAATCTTCAAAAAGCGAGATTCATTCTTGGTCGTATATGCGGGGGTTTGATATAGCCATCAGCAACGACTCCCTTCGGAAACAGAGGCGCACTGCTAGTGGTGCATGCAGGGGAGAGGCGTTATAGTTTCGTGGGGGTGCAGGTTGGTGGGGGATGATTTCGCGGGGAGAGCAAGTTTTTTCATAAACATAAAACCTTGTGCATCCCTCCCCTTAATTTTCATTTTCAGTCTTTCGAAATGTATGGTTGCGAAATTTACTCTTTCCCTAAGGGTTTTTATAGTCCAAAAACTCAATAACTAAGTTACAAACAATAATCCTTACCTTAACCCGAACGCAAAACTTCACCCAAAACTAACCTATACATAAGACCTAAACCCCTAAACCTAACCAGAACCACAATACTAAACATAACCCTGACTCTAATCCCAACCCTGTCCTATAACCTAAAGGCTAACCCTAACCCTATAGGCTAATCCTATATCTTAACACGCCCTAATCTCTAACTTTAACCCTTTTCGCTCTAATGTTCCCCTTTTGGACGACACCTTACCTTTGAATACACCAAGTAATATCCTTCTACAGAAATAGTCAAGCGTCCCCTTGTCACTTGCACTCCATTCACGTAACCTTTGCGCTGATTACTCGCTACACGTACCCATGACGTAATGATAGTCTGACCACCAGGGTCAGGGGCTGAAGAAATAGAGTATTATGATAATTATAATCAGGTATTTCGTTTGGAAAATCTTTTCACAATGCTTGCTTAATTCAAGGGAAGGGGAGAACACTACAGACAAGAATACCTTATCAACATTTGGGGAGCATCCGATAAACCGTACTAACCCAATAAACGGTCATGACCCGGGCACAAGCTGAGAAGTAGACGTCGATTGAAGTCGATGTCGAATCGACGTCGATTCCATGACGACGTATCAACTATAGTTCTCTTATGGGTGTCTTCTTAATCTGGAACCGTAGGCCTAACCCTAATTTCAAATCCTAATCCATATTTCTAGCACTAATCCAACAACCTAGCCCTAATTCGTGTACTCTATTTTGTAACCCTTAAATAATTAAATCAAAATTCCAAACTAGTATACAAGTAAAGACCTATCCAAACGTGCCCCTTTCATTTGGCTGCCGAATTTGGCACTTTTTTGACCCAGTTCTGACCGTCAGCTTGGACGTCTATTTGACGTTGAAGCAAACTTTCTGCTCCAACAGTTATTTCAACTGTCGATTCGAGGTTAATTTATCAACCCTGTGGCCACTAGGGACAGTTCCACCGGTATATATATATACAAAAGCGTGTTTACCTGGTAGCCGAGGATTGCCTTTCTTCGTCTTTTTCCCCAACAACAGGGCAGACGGTGGTAAATTTCCATGAACATTCCCTTGATTGCCCAAAGTCTGCCTATCCCCTGATGGAGAAACAGAGAAAATTGGCTAGCAATATTAAGGCAATAGAAACAAATTAGTTCGATCTTTCGGTCGACCATCGATGCTTGGTCGATCCTTATTATTTATGAAATCAATTAATTTACTATTGTTAATTGTGATAAAATAGTAATTTATGCCTGTAGGGATATTGACCAATATAAACGTAGAGTTAATTCTGATTAATTAGTTGATAGTTCATTAAATAACAAGCATCGAAGCAGCATCGACGGTCGATCCAAAGATCGAACATATTTGTTTCTGGTGCCTAAATATACTAGAACTTTTGTTAATCTTTTGCCCTAATATGTTATATTTAGCGAGCTTAATTTTGGAGCTATATTGGTTGCCTCAATTGTCGATTCTATGCGCAGAATTGTAACCAATCGTTCATCACAATAAGCCTTTTTGAAAAATGGCGGGCACAAAAGGAGAAAGCGAACTTTGATTTGGGTAATCTTTTGTCAGCTGAGAAGCATACAAAAGATTACCCAAACCAAAGTACGTCCTCTCCTTTTGTGCCCGCCATACTTCAAAACCTTTTTGAAAAATGTCGGGCACAAAAGGAGAGGGCGTACTTTGATTTGGGTAATCTTTTGTCAGCTGAGAGGCATACAAAAGATTACCCAAACCAAAGTACGCCCTCTCCTTTTGTGCCCGCCAAGGCTAATGGCGGCACATAGAAGAAGATCAAATCTGATGGGTAGTAATCCAATTATGTTAATACAGTGAATTATCTTACCTGAGGGCGAGGCATGTGGCAGTAATCTGTTCAAAGAGTTTTGCGTCCACTTATCAACCAACTGAAAAAAACCCCATATAGCCAATATTTTATTTTGAAATGTTATACTATTACAGGTTGGTCAAAAGAACATGGTTAGGGTTTAGCTTTTCACAAGTTACATATAAGGTGATCGTCCTTTTTCAGGCTCACCTGTTTGAGTTGCGTTTCGTTTGTAGTGCAGCAGTATGTCACTTCTGCGTTGTCATTATTGCTACTCCAGGCACTACTACTGTCACCTCCCCAATCACCAGTCTCACCAGATGGCTCATCATCTAAGCACATACACCCAACTGGAACTTCTGCTGTGGTCGGAAGGTCAGCATTCTCTCCCACAGGAGACTGGAGATTTAATTCCTCCTTCAAATTATGGAGTTGTTCGTGATAGTGGTAGTATAGATATACTAGTCCTCCGCCAGAGAGAAGGAAATAAATCAGCGACAGGAGAAATAAGGCGATGATGTTTTGTGACAAATCCATATGACACAGACCTACAGAACTGATGATTACAAAAAAAAAATCATTTTCTTAACAATGATAAAAAAAAAAGTTGACAAATAATCGCGAATCTGTCACAACGGGAGGCTGTGATTGTAAAATAATTGTCCAGGCATAGGCAATTTTTCCCAAGTCGTGCCCAAAATGTCATGCCCATGCGAAGGTACCTTCCCTATCCTCCTTATTTATTGGTATGCCAAAATAATTGCCCCTATCCCGTTTGCACAAATTACATACGACAGGGTGGCTGGTGTTGTCACATTACGCTAGAGATTCCTTAAGCAATCAGTCCTGTTTTACCTGAACGTTTTAGCTGAAAATGGGGTATTACAATCATACTATTATAATGGCTAAAATGCTTCCAGCATGACACCTGTTACCAACTGTCAACATTTGACAACCAATTATCTGAAGCGAAGGTCACTTTCTGGAAAGCAGGACTAGACAGGTCATCTGATGATCTGAGTCAAATTGGCTATATGTGACAAACTGGAAGAAATCCTCTGGGATTCAAGGAGAATCGCTGAAAACTTTACAGGAATATGTAGCGTTTTTGATTGATCAGAAGATCCGTCTACCGGGATCCATCCAAACCACGCGTGGCAATTACAGTAGACTCCGGGACAATTGCTAGACCAACCCCAACATCGCGATGATGTAGACGATGATGTAACAGGCCTTCCTATATACTATACAAGCTTATACATTATTTGGATATTATCCATCATTATCATGAACAGGGACAAGGCGCGATACAATTTGACAAAGGCTGTGACATGTTGTTACGATTTCCGTTATTATAATTGCATAAAATCAGCTGTATTATTTTAACTTATTGGTTTCAAACAACATGACAATATTCATATTCAGTTATACAATGTTTTTCATTCATTCATTCGTTCATTCTTTCATTCACTCATTCATTCATTCATTCATTCAGTCAGTCAGTCAGTCAGTCAGTCAGTCAGTCAGTCAGTCAGTCATTCATCGTTATTTATGCAATTAATGACAAAATAATGTTATCTCAATGTAGTGGAATACAGTTAAACGTTATACATAATACGTTTAAAATGTAACTTACCATTTAAAATTAGTATATATCCAACATACAAGAGAAATAAAATGCTTTAATGGCTACATTCATTTAAGTGTTGACAAGGAAAAAATCTAATGATTTTTACTTCAAGTCGATCTGCATGTTAAATTTCTCCTAAACGGCATATAGTTTGATCTGTAGTTCATAATTTTAATCACTTTCTCTTCGTAGATATATTTACCGTATATGGCAACACTTCCCCCAGAATCATGCAATGCTGTTGGTTTAGTCATATGGGGAAAATCCCCATGTGCGAAATAATTGCTTTCGAGTCATTAAACCCTTATCATAATGGCACGTAAACAAGCAACGTGATTGCTGAGAGGCAATACAGTTCAGTTCCTTTATTCACGAAATTAGTGTCAAAATACAATGAAACGACCCATTTAACAAGTTTAATAAACACTTGGAACCAGCTGTTTCATTTTTTATTAATTATGTATAATTTACAATATGCCCTACCCTATAAATTATTTAAGTATGTGTTAAATCCTTTATGAGACTGAATATACGGCAGTAAATAGCGCCCTCTGTTTTACATTTAAGATTGTTGTAAAGCAATGTTACATTAATGTTACTGTTGGTCAATGTTACACTAAGATTTATACTCTTGCTTTCTTGCACCGCGGGACCCTTATATTGGGTCCCACTTGGAGTGTTTAGTTGTCTCATGCCTGCCGGCCCTGTGGTCTTGATGTTTTTTTGTTGATACTGGCTCCATTTATGTATTTCATACTTTTACTTTTTTTTAAACTTTTAACTCACAATTTCTCTCATTCTTCAGGCCTTGTCTGAAGAACGAGGCTAATTTATCGTTTAAGTTGGCGTTGATTTGTTATGTAATTGTGGCACAGTGTCAACACCCTGTATTATAAATATTTTTTCCATACAGCTCAATACTCCGTTGAAATCAATATTCTATTATTGACACAGATAAAGAAAGTTTACATATGCATTGTGTTATAGGGCTTGCACCTGGAACTTAACTGAATGGGCGAAACGTGTTCCTTTATACCTGTAAAGTATTAATTGTAATTCTCAAAATTAAATATATCACAATTTTTACTTTGGATTTCAAAATTTTTACTTTTAAAATGCAGTAAAAGATATCCACAGCAAGCTGCAAGGCCCCGCTAATTAGTGTATTGCTTTTCGAGTGAGTGTACTGGAAACAAAACCCTGGTTTTACCTGAAAACAAATCGATTTTCTTGTAATAGAAACATCATATGGGGTACTAGAGCATGCACAAATCGTAATAATGTGTAGAATATAGAAACACTGTTGTATCTCATATGATAGTCATGGTATGCTTAGCCTGAGTCGCTCGGCCTATCTCGAACAAAATCGCGATGCGTAGCTGTTGAAAAACGAGAGGATTCGCTGTACTATCACGGCAATTTTTGACACGAAGATATAAGGATGATGACTATGTGTGTGGCTCTGAGACTAGTATACCTTACCTGTGGCAATTTACAATACATTTACTTGGACGAAACACCAGATGAAACACGCTTTTGTAAATCCATACACTTATTTGAGAGCCATATCGATTCAATTACTTAAAACTGGAACCATAATATAAAAATAAGTGTCAAAAACGAAAAACAGGTTGCCGAATTTTGAACCGCCGCCGAGTGGTTTTTTATGTAGCTGCGTGGTGAACGGGAGATCCTAGTCTCGGACAACGTGTGCAAACTTTTTTTCGGCCGTAGAAAGAAATAAAAGTAAAAAAAAACGAACCTTTTAAGTCTGGTCTTTCATGTCTTTTAAGAACATGTCGCAAAGTGGACATTGGTATGTCTTCCGTGTTGTGGTTTGAGATGTTGTTGGTTTTTTATTTTCTTTCCCATCTTGTTGCGCCGAAGTTGCCGTATATGTAGTTTCCTCATCACTGTCGGTCGCTGGTAACCCACTCATTTTCTGACCCTAAAACATCGTTCTCATGGCAATATCGTGTTTGACGGCCCACTGTTTTGCCGCCAAAATTTGACTACCTAGCTTACTGAAAATTAATCAATAATATCTGCGAGCTGTATAAACGGATGTTTTTCTGTCGTGCGCGGTAAAATACAAAGACGAGAGATTGCGTAGTTGTGCAAGTGAAATTATATAGGGTCTAACATCATCAAGCTTAATATATAATCGTGTTTGGCGGCCCACCTACACGCAAATAATAGCATTTTCCCATAGGGTGGGCCGCGAAACACGATTATATATATAGGGTCGAACATCATCAAGCTTAATATATAATCGTGTTTGGCGGCCCACCTACACGCAAATAATAGAATATTTCCATAGGGTGGGCCGCCAAACACGATTATATATATATAGGCTTTCCAACAAGCTAAAACTGAAAATAAGTCCCCGTCCGGAGGACGAGAAAGAGGGTTTCCTTTGGGGGGGATAAATTGCGCAGCAAAAGCGGGGTTTAGAAGATTTTGCGGGGCTATAACAAGCTTAAACTAGAAAGAGCGGGAACATTTTGGCGGGAGACTTAAGTTTTAAAAAGGCGGGAAAATTATAAAACTGAACTTGGATCATCAAGCTTAATATATAATCGTGTTTGGCGGCCCACCAACACGCAAATAATAGAATTTTCCCATAGGGTGGGCCGCGAAACACGATTATATATATAGGGTCGAACATCATCAAGCTTAATATATAATCGTGTTTGGCGGCCCACCTACACGCAAATAATTGAATATTCCCATAGGGTGGGCCGCCAAACACGATTATATATATATATATAGGCTTTCCAACAAGCTAAAACTAAAAATAAGTCCCCGTCCGGAGGACGAGAAAGAGGGTTTCCTTTGGGGGGATAAATTGCGCAGCAAAAGCGGGGTTTAGAAGATTTTGCGGGGCTATAACAAGCTTAAACTAGAAAGAGCGGGAACATTTTGGCGGGAGACTTAAGTTTTAAAAAGGCGGGAAAATTATAAAACTGAACTTGGATCATCAAGCTATAATATATAATCGTGTTTGGCGGCCCACCTACACGCAAATAATTGAATATTCCCATAGGGTGGGCCGCCAAACACGATTATATATATAGGCTTTCCAACAAGCTAAAACTAAAAATAAGTCCCCGTCCGGAGGACGAGAAAGAGGGTTTCCTTTGGGGGGATAAATTGCGCAGCAAAAGCGGGGTTTAGAAGATTTTGCGGGGCTATAACAAGCTTAAACTAGAAAGAGCGGGAACATTTTGGCGGGAAACTTAAGTTAAAAAAGGCGGGAAAATTATAAAACTGAACTTGGATCATCAAGCTTAATATATAATCGTGTTTGGCGGCCCACCTACACGCAAATAATTGAATTTTCCCATAGGGTGGGCCGCGAAACACGATTATATATATAGGGTCGAACATCATCAAGCTTAATATATAATCGTGTTTGGCGGCCCACCTACACGCAAATAGTTGAATATTCCCATAGGGTGGGCCGCCAAACACGATTATATATATATAGGCTTTCCAACAAGCTAAAACTAAAAATAAGTCCCCGTCCGGAGGACGAGAAAGAGGGTTTCCTTTGGGGGGATAAATTGCGCAGCAAAAGCGGGGTTTAGAAGATTTTGCGGGGCTATAACAAGCTTAAACTAGAAAGAGCGGGAACATTATGGCGGGAAACTTAAGTTTTAAAAAGGCGGGAGAATTATAAAACTGAACTTGGATCATCAAGCTTAATATATAATCGTGTTTGGCGGCCCACCTACACGCAAATAATTGAATTTTCCCATAGGGTGGGCCGCGAAACACGATTATATATATAGGGTCGAACATCATCAAGCTTAATATATAATCGTGTTTGGCGGCCCACCCTATGGGAATATTCAATTATTTGCGTGTAGGTGGGCCGCCAAACACGATTATATATTAAGCTTGATGATGTTCGACCCTATATATAATCGTGTTTCGCGGCCCACCCTATGGGAAAATTCTATTATTTGCGTGTTGGTGGGCCGCCAAACACGATTATATATTAAGCTTGATGATCCAAGTTCAGTTTTATAATTTTCCCGCCTTTTTAAAACTTAAGCTTTGTTATAGCCCCGCAAAATCTTCTAAACCCCATAAGCTATAACAAGCTTAAACTAGAAAGAGCGGGAACATTATGGCGGGAAACTTAAGTTTTAAAAAGGCGGGAGAATTATAAAACTGAACTTGGATCATCAAGCTTAATATATAATCGTGTTTGGCGGCCCACCTACACGCAAATAATTGAATTTTCCCATAGGGTGGGCCGCGAAACACGATTATAGGGTCGAACATCATCAAGCTTAATATATAATCGTGTTTGGCGGCCCACCTACACGCAAATAGTTGAATATTCCCATAGGGTGGGCCGCCAAACACGATTATATATATATAGGCTTTCCAACAAGCTAAAACTAAAATAAGTCCCGTCCGGAGGACGAGAAAGAGGGTTTCCTTTGGGGGATAAATTGCGCAGCAAAAGCGGGGTTTAGAAGATTTTGCGGGGCTATAACAAGCTTAAACTAGAAAGAGGGAACATTTTGGCGGGAAACTTAAGTTTTAAAAGGCGGGAAAATTATAAAACTGTTTATTCTATGACACTATAATATATTGTGAGATTGCTCAACAATAAACCGTTAAAAATAGGCCTATATCATGCCGTCACAAAAAACAGGCCCCTAGCATGATTAAAATAATTATAAATCAACGCAATATAACTTGATTTATACTTTATTCCGTTAAGACTGTAACACAGAATATTGCTGTATGATTAAGCCAATGTAGGCTGCTTTGAAATCATTCCTAATTTTTACATTTATTCCGTTCGGTAGGTACGGAATAAAGCAAATTAATCAACTGCGCTTGAATTATTATTACCTATAGGCCTATATCTCATACCATACCGGCACTTAATATCAGCATGATCATGTATAATCAACAAATATTTGCATATTCCGTTATTACTGTTACATGCTTTGACTTGATACCGTGTTTAAAAGTTGGGAAATGACACTGATTCGATTTATTCCGTAAAAGAATAAGACTGATAATTAAAACAGCAATTGCTTTTTTTAAATATTATTACAGACAAAATTTTGACGGAATAAATTGCATACTTTATACTATGATTTATTCCGTCATTTTATAGCCGACACGCGACAATAAAAGATTTATTATTATTATTATTATTACAGGCAATATTTTGACGGAATAAATTGCATACTTCATGCTTAGGACTACTATGATTTATTCCGTTATTACTGTAACATGTTATGACTTGATCCCGTGTTTAAAAGTTGGGAAGTGACACTGATTCGATTTAGGCCTATTCCGTTAAAAGAATAAAACTGATAATTAAAAAAAAAAACATTTTTATATTATTAGGCCTACAGACAAAATGTTGACGGAATAAATTGCATACTTTATGCCTAGGCCTACTACTATGATTTATTCCGTCATTTTATAGCCGACACGCGACAATAACAGATTTATCTGCATAATTTTGACGGAATAAATGGCATGCCATAGTATAGGCCCTCTGGATTGCTATTTATTCCGTTAAAAACCCGGGTTAAAAACGCATACGTTTACAAAATGTACTGGATGATGAACCTATAACTATTACCATTAAACAACGGAATAAATGCTTTTCATTTTTACCGCTCCCAATTTTGTTTTAATAGGCATAGTAGGATAGGACAATACAAGAAAGAAAATGCTCTCAAAGACAAAAGCAACACTGGCAAACTGTATTTTATTTCATTTTTTTAATTTACTATAATTTTCACCAAGATACATTTCTACACATTAAATATAATATCTTAACAAATTTTTTAACAAGATTATAGGACAATACAGCAAGAAAACACATTAAACAATTCAAAAACATCATCATTTTTGCTATTTGCGTATAGTGCGACCAATTTTCAGTAAGCTAGGGGGTCCAACTTTGGCGCCAAAATAGTGGGCCGTGAAATACGATATTGCCGTTCTCATCATTATCACTCCAATTATTTTCTCCAAGAACATCATCAAGATCTAAATCGTCCCAATTCATGAACGCATTTTCCATGTTTATCGGAGAGTAGCGCGAGTTGTTTACGTCAGATTGTCAATGAGTGAAATGACCCGGGGTAATTTAAAGGTCTCAGTTGATTGATTTACGCATGCGCACTTCGTCGCTCGGGCTATCAAGCGGAAATGAGCTGGTACTAGGTCAAGTTGATAGCGCTATTTACATAACAATGCCGCAACAGACCTTGCACACAGGGACAAAATAGATCGATGCATTGCTTCCTATCTCTTTAGGTATACTAGTCTCAGGTGTGGCTAGAATTCCATTTTTGAAAGCATAATTTTTTTTCTTAAAATGGCTGTTTAAGACCAAATAAGGATGTGAGGGCGCTTTGCATAAAACAAAGACAAGCTCTTTTCACAGGAAATTTTAATGACCCAAATTTGAAGATAATTACATGTGGCACATCTTCAAGAAATTTGGGTATTACTGTATATTTCTTGATCCCTGTACAATTAACTGACAGTGTTCTATAAAATGTTCAAATGGCTGCCAAAAGCAAACCATATGCCCCTACTATGTAAACCGTTCAAATTTCTTGAGCAGGTACCACAATATCTTCACACATATACCATCACCATTGAAATTTCCGTTTTAAAGATCGTTTGCATGTTTAACTCGCCCTCACATTCTTATTTGGACGTAAAACGGCCATTTTAAGAAAACGACAACTCCAATTTTTATGCAACTTTCAAAAATGGAAATCAACTTTAAAAGAATCAGGCATACAATAATGATTGTTGTTGGAAGTATTGATATTCGGACCCCCAGCAGCCTCTCCCCTCCCAGTCCAAATACCGGTACTTGTTTTTGGCCGGCAC